>NW_017731416.1:2668763-2721872 GCF_001890085.2 Hipposideros armiger
TCCTCCACAACTAGACTGAAAACCAAAACGACAGCAACTTGTCTGTTCCTCTTCCCCCAATTCCCCAGCGCTGTTCCCCTCCCCCCAATTCCCCAATTTAAAAAAAATCTTTAAAAATTAATTAATTAATTAAAGAATAAAAAAAAACAGTGATGTAACACCGCAAACCTGTTAAAATGGCTAAAATTTAAAAGACTGACCATAGGAAGTGCCAGCAAAGATATGGGGGAAGCAGAGCACTCAGATGGACGCACACGGGGATATTTTCTACTTTGGTGATTTCTTTTCTTACCTTTATTTTTCTTCATTTTGCTTCCCTTTGGTATTTTTTCTTCTTTTTTCTTCTTCTTGAAGTAGAAGCTTATTTCATTGTCTCTTGACTTCCATTGTTTCTGATGAGAAGTGAAGCATCTTATTGTTTTCTTGAAGGGGATGTATCTTTTTTCTCTGGCTGCTTTTTACATTTTCTTTAGTTTTCAGTAGTTTGATGATGGTTGGCCTCTGTGATTTCCTTTGTATTTACTTTACATGGCGCTCCATGACCTTCCTGGATATTGAGTTGATGTCTCATCAGTTTTGTAAACTTTTAGCCAATATCTTTTCTTGTTTTTTGTTTTTTAAATTTTATTGGGGAACAGCCATGGCCATTGGTTACACATTGCTTTCATGCTACAATGGCATAGTTGACTCTTTCTAGGGAGGGCGCAGCTCACAGTGGCCCATGCGGGGATCGAACCGGCAACCTTGGTGTTATCAGCACCACGCTCTAACCAACTGAGCTAACCAGTCACCCCCAAGCCAATATCTTTTCAAATATTTCATCTGCCCTATTCTGTCTTCCCTTTCCTCCTCAAACCCCAATTACATGCATGTTAGTCCTATTCAGATTACCCCATAGTTCTCTAACCTGTCCAATTTTTAAAAATTATTTTTCTTCTCTGTGCTTCAGTTGGGGCCTTTTTAATTATTGGTTTGTCTTTGAATTTATTGATTCTGTTTTCTGCTGTGTCTAGTCAGACCTTATTCTTACTAAAGTCCATTTAATAAATATTTATTTCAGAAATTGTATATTTTGGTTCTATTAAAGACTCATCCTCTGAATTTGGTTCACTTAGATATATATATTCCTTTATTACTATCCCATAAATTTTAAAAAGATATGAATTTTAGTTTATCTGGTATTTTCTTATTGTTATAATGAAAAGAACAATATATATCCTATATATTCTATATATCCTAACCAGAAGAACCCTGTCTATGAAATTTTAGATGCCTTATTGTTTTCCAATATTACTGGGAAATTGCAAGAACAGTACGAAGAATTTTCATGTATCCTTCACCCATTCAAGTTTTGCAACTGTCCTAAGAACGTCCTTTACAGAAAGAGAATGCAAACCAGATCACCCATTGCACTTAGTTGTTACCTGTCCTCAGCTCACATCAATTCATAACAGTCCTTCAGTCCTTCTTTACACTCATATCCTTAACATTTTTAAGATTACAGGCCAATATTTTAATATGTCCCTCATTTTGGGTTTGTCGGATGTTGCCTCATGACTTCATTGAGGATATGAATTTTTGGCAAGAATAACTGAAGTTCTGCTGGGCTTCTGTCCCTGCATCCATCAAGTAGGAACTGATGTCAACTTGTCCCATCATGGGTAATGTTAATTCGATCACTTGAACACGGTGATGTCTGCCAGCGTTCTCCAGTGTCAAGTTGCTCTGTTTTCCTTGAAAATTAGTGTTTTGTGATGAGATACTTTGAAACTATATAAACACTCTGTTATTCTTCTAAGTTTCATGCACTAGTGTTAGTATTTATTGATTTTTTTTATTCCTGAACTAATTAGCACTATTGTGATGGCTAAATGAAGTTTTTCTAATGCCATCATTTGTTCTACATTTCTTAGTCGACATTTTCCTGTAAGAAAGAGTTTTCTCTTTTCCCATTTATTTGCTCACTTTTTTTTTAAAGCTTTTTATTGGGGAACTGGGGGGTGGGAACAGTGCTGGGGAATTGGGGGAAGGGGAACAGACAAGTTGCTGTCGTTTTGTTCTTCAGTCTAGTTGTGGAGGACGTTGCTTCACTGGCCCAAGTTGGCACCATCATTGCGCTCTTCCCTGGCGAGGCAGATCAGTCGCCGGCTTCTGGACGGCTGCTCACTGCGGCTGCTGGCCGCTCACACTGGCTGCTGGCTACACACGGTTGCCCATGGCAACCCACTGCCACAGGGGCTGCAGCCTATGCCTCATCGGCGACTCAGGGCAGCCCAGCTCCAGGTTGAGCTGTTGTTCAGCATCTTAGCTGTAGAGGGCAGTGTCACTGGCCCTTATATGTGGGATCCGAACCGGGGCCCTCTGGCGTCCCAAGCCAGCTCTTAACCAATGTGCCACTCGGCCGGCCCTATTTGCTCACTTTTTAAAACTCAATGTGGATTCATAGATTTCTGTTTATTCAACGGGATGTTACCTGTTATTATTTATTTTCATGCTCAAAATGTCCCAGATTTGGCCAGTGGGCACTTCTCGAAACTGGCTTCTGTGGCCTTTTGACACGCTCCATGATTCTGTAAGTGCATCCTCGCTTTCTGCCACAACAAGATATCCTGAGCTGTTCTGCTTTCCCTCCCCCTTTCTTCAAACAGCGCTGGTTCTCTTCGTGGTGAATTGCATTTAGGAACCAAGGCGGGAGAGTTAAATGTGCTCCTTGCTACCGGGGTTTTGCTGCTTCCCAGGTCCTCTCAGACGTGAGCTGTAGGACAGATATGTATGTACATACATACAGATCTTGAAAATCATGGGTTTCCATGAATACCTCCAATGCCAACCCAAGTACAGCGTTTATTCTAGCTCCCCCTCTTTTCATATTTCTAACTCTCTTCTTTGGTAAGAAACCTAGCTCCCATTTTCTTCTATACATTTATTTATTGCTAGGTTCCCCCTGTATGTAAAACAATCTCCTGACCCCCTGCCAGGCTGCTGCCCTACTAGGCCACCATCCCTTGGGTCCCCTTCCTTGTGAGTGTCTGACCCCCACTTGGCCATAATTATACTCTGCTGCCTTCCTCTTAGTCATGAATTTTTTATTATAAAACATTGTTAGAATTTTCTCTGCTTGGAATAAAAGAGCAGAAGTCATGCTGACATGTTTAGAGTTGAGGTAATAAGTGTGCTTGTTGTCACAAATCAAAGATAATTTTGTTTTGGTTAATATGACCTGCTTAGAAGGATTTTTTTATGTTTAATAGTGTTTAATTTTGCTACTGTAAGTAAGATTGAGCCAACACTAACTACAGAATGATTTCTGCCTGAGGTTTAGGTAGAAATCTGTCAATGAGAGTAAAGCCCCACTTTCCTATGCCACTGCCTCAGGAGAGCAGGACCTATCAACAGCAGGATTGTTCTGATCAATATAAACTAGAGATCAGATGACATTATAGGTTGGGAACCACACTGTGGTGGGCCCGCCTAAAGCAAGGCATTGCTGACTCAGAAGATACTTCACACACAGCTCTGTCTTTTTCTTTCATCAGAAGTGGCCTAAAATGGGTCAGTCACTGACCTTGTATTTGTCACCAGCCTCATCTATATATCCAGGAAAGTACTGTTCCTGAGCCGCCCCTTCTCTGGGTTTTGAGGTGGAAGATAGGGGCACAGGTTAATGGTGACAACTGTGTCCTTTTTTTCTCTACTACATCCCATTAATAAACTGCTTTTTATTGTTTAAGTTCCTGGTGATGGAAGAGTTTAAATTTGCTTTAAACATGCAAGTGGACTCAGGAAAATTAAAACAGGCCACCTGGCCCTGACCCCGGTCCTTCCTGAGTCTCTTCTGTAGCAGAAGCTGTTCTCATCCACTCTCCAAAGGGCTAAATGGTGGTGTGTTGAAAATAATATCCCTGTATTTATCTCTAAGTGCTTTTAAATTGTTGGTCTATATTTTTAAAAGTCATAACCTGACTTCTGCCTCTGGCGACGTAACAGATATTTTTTAAATCCTTTTAAGCGTTAATGTGCTGGTAAGAAAATAAGGAATGCTTAGAGGCTAAAAAAGCAAATGAAATTAGGAAACCAGAGAGGTAAAGTGGCCGTGAAGCTGGCTTGACCTTGAGGCTATTTGCCAAACTGGGTGAACTTCAGCTTTCATTTGCACACCCTGCATAATTCAGGGTACCAAGGGCAAACCCCAGGGTCCTTCCAAGGTGGAAATATTTTGAAAACTCCTCCCCCTCGCCATGTAAACCTGGGACCCCAAAGGGTTACATTTGCAGAGCAAGGACAAACAAGAAAGAGACACACCCAGTCCCAAGGTGCTGCAAGCCATGTGCTTGTCTCAAATCTTGACATTGAGTAGAAAGGGAGAAAGTCCCCTGATAATGTGTAACCATATGCTCATCTCCATAAGGAATGGTAGCTCAGATGCAAACTACCTAGGTAGTCTGACAAATCTCAAGCATAAAATTTGATTTAACCCAGAATGATGTGGTCCTTGGGTGCCTAACACAATCAAGATGAGCCCATCTTCAAGCTGTGCCTCGAAAAGTTCTCACAGATAAATTTCCAGGAAACGTGAGGTCATTTTAAAAATCTCAAAACACCTTGGGGAAAAGTGTCATGTAAGGTCCAGTATAATCTATAAATAGCAAAATAACAACGAATATAAAATATGTACATTTAATATTTTTAAAAGAATGAAAATATGATTGAAAATAAAAAATTATACAAATGACCAGTCATTTTTGTGAAGGACTAAATAGAACTTCTAGAAATAAAAATGAAAAGTTAAAAACCCAATGGGAGAGGATAAGAGTAGATTAGAAAAAGCTGAAGAGGGAATTCAGGAGCTGAAAGATGAATTTGAAGAAATTACATAGAATGCAACACAGAAAAAACAAATATAACAAACGTGAAAGAGATAAAAGATATTGAGATAAAATGAGAACTTGTAACATTTCTAATCAGGAGAGAGAAAAAAAGAGAAATAATAGAGCAGAGAAAATATTTAAAGGAAGATGGCTGCAAGTTTTCATAAATTGATGAAAGACAAGAATACCCACTTCCAGGAAACCCAATGAACTAAAAGCAGAATAAATGCAAAGGCATATGCATATTTGTATCATAGAGAAACTGCAGAAAACCAAAGAGATGAGCTTAAAGTTATCCAAAGAGAAAATATGGATTACCTACAAAGGATTAAAAAGGTTGTCAGCTGACATCTCAACAATAGAAACCAAGGAATAGAGCATACAATATTGGTTGGGTTGAGAGGAAAATCTGTGAACATAGAATTGATTTTTATATAATAGAATAAATATATATGCTATTATACAGCATACATAACTCTTTTAAATGAGGATGAAAATAACTAAGAATTTGTGGCATAAGAAGGAACTATGAGGAATAAAAATAGAATTAATATATACTATTGTCAGGTATTTAGGTCAGGAAAGGAGTGATTGGAATCCATATGTTCTAATATTTCTCATGTGGAGGTTAAAAATATTGATTAACTTTAGACTTTGGGTTAATTATTACATTTTACAATCTATGGAGTAAACAGTAGAATAATTTAAAAAGTATATTAAACTTTTATATGAGTAGAAGAAAAAAATGAACAGTGAAGTATTCACTTCAAAACAAGGAAACAAAAGAGAACCAAAGAAAGATGTAATAAACAATTTAATATAGACTATATAAGTGAATAATAATATGTGTATACAGTGAACACCATAAGTGAAGATGAATGAATCACAGGTATACACAAAGATATGGATAAAACAAAACATAGTGTAAGAGCAAAAGAAGTAAGTCTCGATAAATGGATACAGTACAATTTCTTTATATAAAGTTCAGAAACATCTAAAACAAGCAATATATGGCATAGAAATATGAAGCGGAGCTCAAACTGCAAAGAAAAGCAAAATAATAATAAACACAAAATTCAGGATAGCGGTTACTTCTGAGTAGAAATGAGGGAATGGCAATGGAGAAAGGGACATAGAAAACTCAAAGCTAATAAAACAGTGCTTTTTCTTTAAATGGGTAGAAGAGTCCGTAGTTGTTCCTTGCACTGTAATGCTTATGCCATCCACAATGTATATGAGTATTCTTTCATATCTACAGCCATTATGTAACAAGAATAATTTATAGTTACTTGAGTTTGATTTTTATGTGGTGTGAAATAGGGTTCCAGTATCATTTTATTCCAGATGGATAGCTAGTCATTTATCAAATGACTATCATTTTCCCAATGCGGTGGTCACTCTTGTCATACATAAATTTTCATATATACTGGGATTTACTTCTGGATCCTCTCCTTTTTACTGTCAAATCTACATTGATTTATCTATTCCTCGGTTGATGTCTTATTGATGTGATCATTGCAGTTTTCTGGTTTGACATTCTGATATCTGGTAAGGCACACACCCCCCCTTCGCTATTCTTTTTCTCATTTTTCTTGGTTATCTGAGGCTACTTATTCTTCCAAATGAACTTTCTAAGATCATTTAATCCAATGCCAAAAGGATTTCCTTAAATTTGTAAATTTATGGTAATGTTTCCCCACCCAAGAATAAGAAACGTCTTTGCATTTGTTCAAATCTTACTTTATGGCCTTCAATAAGGTTTTATAGTCTTTTTCATATCGGTCCTGTGGCTTCCTTGTTAAATTTATTCATAAATATTTTATGGTTTTTATCATTATGAGTAGAATATTTTTCACTTTTCCATTTCTAAGTATTTATTGCTAATGAAGAGAAGAATGATTAATTTTGGCGTATTTATCATCTGTCCAACCACCTCATCATAATTCTCTTTCAATTTTAACATTTTTTCACTACCTTTTGGTTTTCTAAGTATATAGATACAGAAAAAATTTTAAAAAGATAGCTGTTAGTTGCCTTTTCCAAATTTTTACTGATTATTCCTCTTTTTTTTTTGTCTTATCCTTCCTTTTTAAATAAAAATGGTGATGACAAGGATCTCTGTCTGTCTCCTGATTTTAATTAAAACAGTGGCTGGCCATTTAAGATGACAGATTTAAGGAGTTTTCCTCCTTTCCTTTTTCCTTAGTGTTTTAATTTGGAATGACTATTGTATTTTATGACTTTTTATTTATATTTTTGCTCTGGGCTTTGAGATACATCCTCTGCTTGACCTTGGAGACCACTATTTTGAGGATCAATAGTGACTGTTCTCGCCTTAAATTCCTCTGATTTTCTTTCTGGTTCAACATGCATGGTTTTCTTGAAAACCCTCTTTTTGCTGTACTCACTTCTGGAGCTTTGACACTTTGTGGTCTCTGTTGACGTCATCATCATTCTTCTCCAGCAGTTCTAATTCTGGTTGGTCTTCCCCTCCCTGGAGGCTGCCCACTCATGGATGTGGTTATTCTCCACTGCCTGCTCGTTGAGGTGCAAGTTCAGACACTGAAGTTCCTTAAGGCAATCGTGGTCCCACAAATAGTGCCCGATAGGGGGATGGCTGACCCTGAGGGCCTCTGTGAGGGGGTAGACAGGTTGTCAGGCCCCTGTGGGAGCACTTGGAGGAAACCTCTTACTCTCTGGTCAGCATATGCTCTCTTGGACTTAGAGGTAAAGCAGACCCAGCCCATCCATTTAGTCAAGAAACCCAACCTCCCCTGAGCCTTAGGCCCACCTGTCAGGGGCCTCAGCAGCTACTTGGCTCAGGCAAGACAGAGGGCAGGAGCTGAGAAGAGAAGAAATGAAATTATCTATTTGATACTGTGGCTAGCTTTGTTTCGATGTTTTCCAGGACATACATTTATGGCTGCTAATTTCACTGAGAGAAAGGGACAGGTCTTTGAGAGAAGAAATTGATACCCTTCCAATTAGAAAATAATAAATTTTCCTGTGCTGGTATTAGATACTGTAGCTGAGCTCCATTTTTTCATTTCTTTTAAGACTAATCAAGGAGAAGAGCATGTTATTCTCTCTGGTTGTGAGACATATCTAAGACAGGTGATATACCAAGGCAAGGTGATGACCTAGAGGCAGCACTAGTACAGCAGGTGAGGGGCCCTAGAAGAATGTAGCACCCCCTCGGTGCTCCTGAGTCTAGATTACAAAGTGCTGGGGACACCACAGTGCCTTCTGCTGAATGTCTCCACAATAATCCTTGAAATAACTGGAGGCAGCCCGAGGTGTCATGGCCTTGACTCATTGGTTGGTGGAGCAGCAGGGAAGAACCCACATAATGAGGCATCAGCGCAAGAGCGAAGACCCATTCAGAACACAACATCTGGCCCCCTCAGCTCCAAGACACAGGGAGCCCCAAGGAGCTAGAGAAAGTGACAGGGGAGCTGGGTACCAAGAGGAAAAATGACGGCTCTGGTGACAAAGAATAAGACAGATGCAAACTGAAGAGGCTTTAGGCAAAGAATAGGAACTTGGGGATAGGAATGTATTTGGAGGAAGTGCTTTAAAACAAAACCATTTTGTAAAAGACACTCTCCCATAGGCAAAAATCCTATTATGCTTCACATTTTTATGCAGCTTTTCTTCCCAAAAAGGTCTCTGAAATAACCCTTCAGAAGCCAGCTAAGATAACTTGATAGGGCAAATAGAGGTAAAAAGGAACAGAAGAGATTATTGTCATTTTATGATAGCCAGAAGACATGCAAGCTAGAGCACAGGCTTTTATATACACCCTAACCCCACAGGTGTGAGATTATTTTTATTTTATTTATTTATTTATTTATTTATTTTAGCTGAGCCATCCTGCTACCTATTGGCAGCTCAGCAGCTGCTCAGCTCGGGCTGGACTCGAACCGCTGTTGCTCAGAGCTCAAACTCTTGAGCGAGCTCTTAACCAACTGAGCCACTCTGCCGGCCCTAGATTATTTTTTAGCCTCAAGAAATCCCTATACAAGGAAACTGAGGCTCACATGTGAAAGAGACTTGCTTTGGTGGAACCCAGGTCTCTAGTCTCCCACCCCCATGCTTTCCACAATCTCTTCTCTTTCTACTACTCAGCGTGTCCCAAGTCTATTTCTTTAGAACCATTGATTTCTGATTGCTCAGACCTCCTAAAATCTTAGGTCTCTGCAGTGTCTTCATAAGATTCACTCTTTCACTTAGCACCTTCCACAGCCTGCTCTGGGCCAGGCCCTTTGCCGAGTGAACGCGGAACCTAAGAGGTAGAACCTGGTCCTCGCCCTGAAACCACAGAGATCACCCATCTCCGGCCCTGGAGCGCTGAGTGACTGTGAAGTCCGGCTGCTGCGGGCCCTGCCCCAGGACCTGCTGTTCTGTCTGAGGAGCCAAGGGAGCAAGGGGATCCCCACTTGGCGCTGACAAATGCTGAGTGCTGGCACAGCTGGAAATACCTCCAGGCCATCAGCCTGGGAGCCTAGTTTTGGTGGAGTCTGCCTGTGGGAGGCCTCAGGGAGAAAGCTGTAGAAATAATGAGCCAGGCAGCTGCACTGTCAGACAATGCGGAGGGGGAGATGGCATAACAGCGCAAAGAGCCCCCTGAAGGAAGAGAAACACCAGGGTCTGACCCCGGTAAGTGGGGTCCCCGCATCTATCTGCTGGTTGCCTTTGAAACTGAGCCCCTGGCTAGCCTGGCAGGTCAGGACCCCCTGACTACCCGACATCGCCCCGAGGTGTTGAGTGGCGCCTGCAGAGTTTGGGCGGCGGGTCAGTGCTGGTCACTTTGCCTTGAGAATGTGTGATTTCAGATGCCCTCAACTTGGAAGCCGGGCAGAGTCTACCTGGGTCAAGCAAATCCCGGATGTGGAGGAAACTGCAAGGGAAGCCTTTCCTTGAGATACTTTGAAGCGTGCTATTTCGAGCCTGCCTCCTAAAAGCAGTCACTACTTTCAATATAAACTTGCTCACCTTTTCATTACAGTGGCTCTCCTGACGACTGACCAGCCACACTGTATACACTTGCAGCCGGAAAACCAAATGGCTTATCTTTTAGCCCCATTTATTCAATCCAGCACTAATTTTGAATGTCTGAATTGAGCACTTAACTGTGTGCCCAGCTCTTGACATGGATGATGATTTCATTTAATCCTCAAAACAATCCTGTAAGCAGCAAACCATTGTTATTCTTATTTTTATTAGAGGGGCAAGCGGGTGGGAACTCGTCAGGTCACAAAGCTATCAAGGGCCAGGAGCACAGGGCTGGGTCAGGACTGCTGTTTAACTGTGTGTTACTCGAAACCCAGCCGCACTTACCTGAGCCCCAGATGAGCTCTGACGCAGCACCCATTGTGGTGAAGCAGTGCTGTCATCAGCTCGCACACACACGCCTTTCCCATATGACAGTCCTCGTCTGTCTCAGCAAAGCTGAGCTCGGTGGTTCGGGGCCCTCATTTCCTCATCTGGGGTCTTTTAGTGAGGCTGGGGGCTCCAAAGGAAGGAGATGCCCCAGGTAGGGGGAAAGGGTGACCATCCTTGGCAGCCTGCTAAGATGACCTCTGTTGCTGAGGGCACTTTGTGGTATTGCAAAAATTATGCAAAACTTGGGATTAGGGAAAAGGGAGGGTAGCAAGTCCTGCCAGTGTCACAACGGAGCATCAGTGAACAGACCCCCCCACCCCAATTCCCCCGTCCTGCAATGATCATGTACTGATCCAGGCCAGGGGGTTGCATCTTTGTCCAACACACTGTTTACTGCTGATTAAAGGTCCAGACTAAGCGTTTACATTCAGCTTGTAGAATTTGTTTCCAGTAAAGGTGCAAACTGTTTCATTCTGGTGGAAAAAGAACCCCAAAGGTTGTGGTGTTCCTGCCCTGCGGGTCATTGGGCCATAGTGGGCCTCGGCGAACCATCTCGTCCACCTCGTCCCTCCAGCGCCCCCCATGTCTCTGCCACTTCTCGGAGGCAGCTTCACACTCCTGTGGGTCCCCTCATTAATGGGTCGAATAAATCTTAACTCATGCTCACTTTATATCCTCGTGAGAGTCAAGCTTTTAAGTTTTTGAACACTTTAGCACTTGTGTTCATCTCCAACTGGAAATAACCACCCCTAAAAGCCCTGCTCAGGAACGTTGGACAATATGCAGGAACCTCCTTTGTGCTTTGGTTCGATGCACAGTTGGTTAGATACAAACTCCTTAGGCAGAACTGAGAGCCTACCGACAGGGCAAAGGTCTCCCTTCCCTCTCCATGTCCCCGGCATTTCTGACTTAGTGGTTTATTTCAAAGCCAGCTTGTCAGACCTCAGTGTAGGATCTGTGAGCACGACACATAACAAGTTACATTACCTTCCGGCGATGGATGGCCATATGTTTCTGTTAAGCTTTGGGACCTGGAGAATTTGGTTTAGACTTTCAGAGCTGGCCAAAATTATGCTTTCATGAAGCACACAATTGCCTCGGCTTGGGCTCTGCTCTGTGGTCACTGAAAGGTATCACATCTGCCCAGCGGCCACCTGAACAATTTCAGGAAAAAAGGCAGAGGCAGGGGCCAAGGAGGCAATGAAGCTGAGAGGCATCATCATGGAGGGACGGAGGTCGCTGCGCAGGTGTCTGCACATGACGTGGAGTGGGTTTAAGGCTGTGATGTTCAAAGATCCAAGCAGAGCTTCCTCCGGTCACACTGTAAACCCCCAGCCCTCAGAGAAGTTGCTTAATTGGCCTCCGAGCTGCATGTTTTTGAGGTGTGTGAGCAGCAGAGATCCCATAGGCCAGGCGTGCTGATGTTGGAGAAGCTCAGGCTATGGACATCTGGGCCACGTGGCATGAGTTCCTTGAGGCAGAGAACATGTCCCAGGCTGAGCAGATGATCACAAGCCTGAGGGAGGAGGAGTGAGACTGATTCAAATCTAGGCTCTGCCACCTACAGCCCACTTGCTGTCTGACCACAAGCCAGTCACTCCTTGACTCGTATTTCCTTATCTGTAAAATGGGCATATATACACGCCTCAGAGTGAGACCTGTGTGTATTTCACAGGGCTGGTGGGAGGGTTCAATGAGGACTAGACGAGCTCACATATCTAAGTGTTGGGCATGGTGCCTGGCTCTTGGCACGCTCCAGTAAACAGCAATTACTTTAAGCATGGCCCTCTCTGGCTGGGTACTAGGAATGTATATCTCCTTGGGAGGAACTGCAGATTTTCTTCCCGACACTTGAGTGTGAGTGAGACTTTACAGAGCAGAGGCAGAGGTAGGGCAGCCCCAGCACCCAGGGCACCCAGAGGGTGTGGAGATTTTCACCAAGGGGGCCAGTGGTGAGAGCCAGAGAGGGCTGCTCTTCTCCCCAGCAGCAGCCTGGGAGGTGCCCGGAGCCTCTAGGCTATGGGAGTGCTTGAGGACACACCCTTGCAGCCAGGCACAGAGACAGGACCTCCCTCCAACACCCAGGTCCGGGGGCTGACAAAGGCTTCCAGGAAACCAGAGTCACCCCCTTTCCCAAGGGTATAGCGGGGCAAGCTGGAAGCTTTGCCTCTGCAGTCACGGCTCCCTGCAGACAGGGTCTGCCCGGCAAGGTCTGCCTCTGAGCATGGCTTTGCAGTCCAGGCCCCTTCCTGTGCCAGCCCCCTTGCACTGCATGTCAGCTCCAAGGTCCCAGGTTGCTCTGCTCTCCCTGGGGCTCTGGCTTCAGGTCAAATCTCCCCGACAAGGCTTCCCTGACCTCCAGATGAGACTTGGCCCACTCAGCACCTCTTTATTTTCTTCCCAGCATTCACCACAACCCACATTTGTCGTTTATTTGTTTTTCTGTTCACGCTCTTATGTGTCTTCCTACACTGCCCTGTAAGTGCCCTGAGGACAGAGTCCTAGTCTGCTTTGTGTCCCAAGCACCTAGACTAGGGTCTGGCACATAGGAGGTGCTCCAGAAGCACTTGTTGGATGAACAGGTAGATGGAGAGCTGGCAGGCAGGCCCTCCTGAAGTGCCCGTCGTTACCACCCACCCACAAGGGGCATAGAAACTGCACTGGCTGGAGAGCTGGGTCTCTGCCTGGCTCTCACACAAACCCGAATTCTGCAGCCACATACAAGGCACTTGGGGCTCTCTGCAATGAGGGAGTCAAAGTTGATCACGCACCCTGTCTCCGGACCACCTAGGGTATGTCTGAGAGCATAAGTTGTCTTGGGGTGCGGGGATACTGGGACCGTTAACTCCAGCTCCTAGATGGCACACCCCGCATATCTGCATTCCTCTGTACACAAACTGCTCTTCCAAAGGCAAGTTCTCAGGTTGAGGTCTTTACAAAAAACCTAACCATGACCCAGGAATAGGCTGCAGCTCCCTGATGGGTTGGTATGATGCACAAAATAAAAAGTATAATCCACGTGTATGGAGCTGTCTGTCAACAGAACCTGGTTCCTTTACAAGCACCTGTGTCTGCGGAAGCTGGAGACTGCTGTGTGCCAGGCTGGGATTCACAGAGGGCAACAGTGAGCCAGTCAGAGTGCAGGGCAGCTGGTTCCTAGCACTGTGCATGCCTTCTGCATACACAGCCCACTGACCTTGACCTTGACCTTGGCTGTACACACTGGGCCCT
Source organism: Hipposideros armiger (assembly GCF_001890085.2). Lineage (NCBI taxonomy): Eukaryota > Metazoa > Chordata > Mammalia > Chiroptera > Hipposideridae > Hipposideros > Hipposideros armiger. The sequence goes on from NW_017731416.1 coordinate 2,682,248, forward strand.
GCAGAGTGTACAGCCACCTTAGAGCCAAGCCGTCATCTCACTGTGGCTTATGGCTGGATGGGGCGAGGTGGTAGGGATTTCAGCCCCCGTCCTTTGCTGAGGGTTCAAGGGCCTGCAGGAGGAAGCTTAGGCAGTACCACTGACAGGCACCTGGAGTGGGGGCCTCCCAAGGCTGTGTAAGGGGAGGGGGCTTGCCTCAGTAGCCAAGCCAAGGACAAGTTCTCAGACGGGAATGTTGACTGGACAAACACATTTGCAGGCCATTAGCAACCCAAAGTGGAAAGCTAAGGGGTTTCCTCTCATGTGCCATTCAGGGCACGATCCCTGAGAGGTTGGTTTATTCTGTGCCATGGAACCAGTTATAGAGACTGAGTCAGTTTGGAAGCAAAATAACCGAATTGTCTGTGCTCTGGTGTGGTCAGCGGTGACAGAGGCGTCCTGCCCTGGGTGAAGGAAGAGGACCCACTCTCTCTGCCTGGTCCCTCTGCTGGGGGCGCCGGTCTTGACTGGGACCATGGCGAGCCTCCGCCCGCTCCACCTGTGCGCTGAGTCGGCAATCCCAAGTCTGTGATGCTCGAATCGAGAATCCGTGCCTGATTCACAGAGGGAGTCTTGAGCACCGACTGGTACAAATGGACTTGTTTCTCCTGCCGCCATAGCTTTCACGTAACAATTCCCATTTCTGACCATGTTCAGTAAATTGAATTAGTGTTGAAAAGCAGCTTATTTTGTATGATGATCAGCTTCTAACCTGAGTAAACGACTTCCTTTATGACTATAAATTAAGCACATTATATCTTTTTCATGCATCATGGTCATCCTCATAAATAGTGTAGGTTGTTGCTGGCGGTCTCACTTGGTTACCTTTCCCATTACTGTTTTATCACCATCCTGGTAGGAGTGGGGAATTCATCCTGTTTTAGTAACAAGGAGGAAGTGGTGACAAGGGGCTTGTTGAATGAGCAAGCCACCACTTGCCGACGTCTCTGTGGCCAGGACGGGATCCCAGGCCCATCCCTGTGCAAGGGGTTCTCAGCTCGTCATGGGGCTGCTGTCCACAGACTGGGGAGGGGCAGGTACAACGCTTTAAAGCTACTTTTGTCTTAATTGTAAATAATTAGGATTCAAATGTTTGCCAACCGCTGATTTCCCCGTCAGAGAAAACCTGAGTGCTCTTGACAACTTGGACAGGTTGACACGTTTTCTTAGCACGGATACCCCAGAGCATAGCCCATGGGGGAGGCCTCAGTCACACCTGCAAGCTAATCAAACGTGGGCATTGGAGGTGCCACGCGCAACACTGCTCTCTGGGGCGTTCACTGCCATCTGGGCATGTGAGCATCTCAAAGGAGAAAGTGTCGGGTAGAGGGGATTCTCCCCCATCCAAGGTGAGCTGCCTTTCCTTTGACTGTCTAGGCTGGCCTAGCTGGTCTCTGAAGCCCCTTCCTGCTCTGCCACTCTGGTCCCCTTGACCCTGGAAGGCCCACCTCCAGGGACATATGTCTCCCCTTCATGCTGTCATCCTTCCAGCTTCCCTCCTGCCCCCCTCGGAGGAGGCAAGGGGAGATGCACCCCTCAGAAGGTCACTTGCGTGCCGGGCCCTCACCATCTTCACCAAAGCCTCTAGCCTGGGCTTTGAGCAGTGGCAAAATCAGAGTTAAGGAGATCAGCTTTTCAAACCGTTGCGTTTCTTAAAACCTGAGCACATGGGGCACATGAGGACAAAGGCCCCGCACCTGTGGGGCCTCCTGGGGCCAGGGAGAGGGGCAGACACTTTAGGGCAGGGGGATTCAGAGAGGGGGCACTCAGACATGAGGTGGCAGGAAGTGGAACCCAGGGGTGAGTTGGAGCTGATTAGGGGATGGGGGTGGGGAGTGGGGTGACACAGTCTGGGTGGGCAGCACAGCCCCAGCAAAGGAAGCCAGAGTCTTGGAAACTATGGCTGTTTATTCAAAAGGGGGTGATCAGTGGGTACCCTTCCAATCACACGTGGATATTTATTAAAATTGTGATACAGTGAAAATGCTTTGTGTCCTTGCATTGTGTTGGGAAAGAAACAAAGGCTGATATCTTTAGAGCTGTGTTAGTTTGTCCTAGTAGCCGCTTGTGCTTTCCAGGGTAACCCATTTTCCAAGCAGCCAGGAGAATCAACCTAATCAAACACACTTGTGGCAAAGCAGCCGTAAACACCGTGGGTGGGGGCCTCAGCCCAGAGACTCCCTCCTCTGAGAGCCGTCTCCCCTCCGCCTGTCAACCTTGATGGGAAGATGTGCATTGGGGCCAGTGAAGGCCACAGAACCTTCACAGTGACAAGTGAACAATTAGCAGAGTGGATAAAGGGGATTCACGCGCTCACTAAGGAGCTGCACTCTTACACTGCTCAGAGATATTTTGACCTTCTAGTTTATTATGATTCAAGAAAAAGTCAATATTTCTTAGCTTGCCAAGGCTGGAGGAATTTAAATGAGTTATTGAATCAAGCAGTTAATCTACCGATAACTGATTCGTTTCTTTTCAAATCCATAATGATGAAAAGCAGACAACCAAAATCAAGAAAAGGAAGTTGTTGTTTTTTCTTTCCTTAGACATTCTAATCCCGCGGGGTAGGTAGGAGCTAGTGCTGAGAGTTCAGTCTTGACTTGACGGCTAGGGCCATTCTGTTTTGCTAGGTATTTTGAAGATTTAATTAAAGCTTTAAAAGCAAAGACTTCTGTGGCCATAAAATCTGCATTCATGTTTTAATTATTTGTATTTTGATATCCCTTTATAATTCTTAGCTTCCTATCTTTTGTCGTTAATGCCACGTGGCAATCAGCCAGTTTTGGGGGCTCCTGTGATGGAGAGTAATGTTGGTGATAGATGCTTGTTTGGCCTTTCATGTAAGCGTCCTTTTCCAGCATAAGCCACTCTACTGGCTACTCTGCCCCTTTTGCTGCACAAGCTCCAGTCACCACTGCCTGAGATCACTGAGGGCACGTGTTGGGTGCAGGGGACGCCCAGCAATGTGTGGCAGGCAGGAGACCCAAAGCAACATGGCAGCTGCCATCTCCAGGGTCTCAGCCTTCTTGCCCATGGCTGCAGCCTTGGGCTGGAAAGGACTGGGCAGTGGAGAAAGGCTGCTGGTGCCACCACTGATCACATGTGTCCCAGAGAACCATATTCTGGCCTCCCTCCCTTGGCTGCTCTCTCCTCCATTCTGAACACTTAAAATACCACTTTCCCCTTACTCCACACTTCCTCTTTTTTTTTTTAAGATTTTATTGGGGAATTAGGGGAGGGGAACAGCACTGGGGAATCAGGGAAGAGGAACAGACAAGTTGCTGTCCTTTTGTTCTTTAGTCTAGTTGTGGAGGATGTTGCTTCACTGGCCCATGTTGGTATTACCATTGCGCTCTTCCCGGGTGAGGCAGATCGATCACCTGCCTCTGGATGGCTGCTCACGGCGGCTCTTGGTAGCTCACACCGGCTGCTGGCCACACATGGTAGCTTATGGCAGCCCACAGCAGCAGGGGCTGCAGCCTATGCCATCGCCGGTGACTCACAGCAGCCCAGCTCCAGGTCAAGCCGTTGTTCACCATCTTAGCTGTAGAGGGCGCAGTGTCACTGGCCCTCATGTGATCCGAACTGGGGCCCTGCTGCTCAGAGCTGGCGTCCCAAGCCAGCTCTTAACCAACGTGCCACTCGGCCGGCCCTCCACACTTCCTCTTTAGAAAGGAAAGACCCCCACCTCACCCCCTGCACAAAGCTCCTCCTCACCTCAGGTCTCCCTGAGGCATGCCAATGCTCCCTGCAGTGCGGTTATGGGAGCCTTGACTCAAGCCCTGTGTGCCACTTAGAAAGCCCGCTGCTGTCAGTCAGCAGGGTCCGTTGGTACTTGGCCACCTCCCTGTGCCTCTGTTCCACTCTTCCTGCCTCCCAGATCGGCAGGGGTGGTGTCTGAGCTGTTTGGAGTGAGCCAGCCTTAAAACCTCAGCTCTACACTACAGGGCACTGCTCTTGGCATCCTCAGCCACCTCCTGTTGGAGAGGCAGGGACTCCATGGGGCACCCGGAGCCCCCAGGCCTCGGCCTCACAGGCAAATGGAGCCTCTGCCTACTGTGACTTGAAAGAGCCACAGAGGAAGCCCGGGACCCCACCCGAGTGCCTGCAGCTGACCCTCTGTGTCTGTGTGTCTGGCAGGACTTTCTGGCCACGCATCCTGCGGAAAGAAGCTATGCAGCCGCGGGAGCAGATGCACGCTCAGCAGGGAGACGGGGGAGCCCGAGTGCCGGTGCCTGGAGGCCTGCAGGCCCAGCTACATGCCCGTGTGCGGCTCCGACGGGAGGCTCTATGAAAACCACTGTGAGCTCCACCGTGCCGCTTGCCTGCTGGAGAGGAAGATCGTGGTCGTCCACAGCAAGGACTGTTTCCTTAAAGGTGGGAAGATGGCTACGTGTCCCTATGTTTTGGGGTTTTGTGATGGTTCTTGTAATGCCGTTTTGATAAACAACCTGGGTGTGCTGAGCTTATAGGTTGAATGTGTAAAGGCAATAGCAAAAAGGAAGGCTGGAGCCTTCATCACATGACATTTTGGTGATTCAGGTTCTGCTGTATTTGCCCCCCGCCCCCGGCCCCCAAGAGGCCTCTGTCCTTGGATAGCAGAGCTTGAGGAGGCACAGCTAAGCCCTGGATCGTGCGGAACACATGTCCAGTAGGAACCAGGCCACAAGGCAGTGCCCAGGTATCTCACATAGAATGAGCCCTGGCAAGGTGGTGACAGGCCCTATGTTTCCCCCTCGGGCAGAGTCGCATGAATCAGGGGGCCACACTGCATGCAATGTGGCCAGATGGACACCAGCACAGTGGTTCCCAGCATGGCAGACACTCAAACTCCAGCCTGGAGTGGTTGCTGATGGAATAGCTTTCCACGTCTGGCCTGGCCAGAACACTAATAAGCAAGACAGGAAGGCCCTGCCTAGCCATCAGATAGTGTCCATGGAGTTGGTCCAAGAGGTCTATGCTCTGTGCTGGGGTTAGGTCAGAAGGAAGGGCAGGACAGCTGCCACCAGAGGGTTAGCGCATTGAGGACAGGGCCTGTGCTCTTCATGCTGACACATTGTCAGCACCTGGCACAGTCCTTGCACCGAGCGGATGCTCATGACTCACAGATGCCTGACGATGAGAGCGTTAGAGTGCAGATTCCGGTGTTGATGTGGCCCCAATGCACAGTACATGCCACAGCCTGTAGAAGCATCTGTGATCCTGAAACCACATGGCTACACATGAAGAAGCTGGGAAATGTGAGAAGGCAGAAGCAGCATGTGGGACATTGGAGGTGACAGAGCCCACATGTGGTGGGGCGGGAACCTACCTTGGGGTGGGGCAGAGAGGGGGCGAGAAGACTTGGGACGGAGCCCCACCAGTGCCTGCGACACTGGCTTCCAAGTCAGCAGAGCTGGGGGGCTGTCACTCTCACAGGATGGTGTGTTCTCAGCGGTGGAACACAGGTCTGGTGGCCTCCTGCAGCCTCTGCCCATACCACCTGCAGTCACATAAAGGGCCACTTTCCCACCCTCACCCATGGGCCGTGGCAGTGGAGAGCCCTGGGACATTCAGGGCTCTGGATGGTCAAGTTGACTCTCTGATGGGAACAGTCTTAGACACTTTCATGGCTGTGCTTATGATGCTAACACAAGGGGCTTCAGAAATCATGAGACACATTATAGAAATGAGACCAAGATGAGCCCAGGAAAAATGTCCCTGGTCTGCAAGCACTGCCTGGCCTCACGCCTGCCGATTCCTCACCAGCCATGAGCACTAAAATACTTGACCGGTTACTCCAGCTTTATTGGCCGTGTTGAATTTTATAGACTGATGTTCCGTTCTCCAGTTTCCAATATCCCCCAAATTGCATCTTTCTGAAGGTTTTTATTTCTGCATCAGAGTGTGCACAGCCTCCCTCACCATCGGTTATTCAAACAGCATTTCTCGTTTTAAGCGAGGGAAAAATAGCCACCACAAAACCCTGTGAGGGGTGGGGGCAGAGGTGGAGAGGATGGGCTGGGGCGGGGGGCAAGCAGATTAGGGCTCTGCTTCATGCTGATTGAGTTTATCCACCAAATCCTTCTGAGTCATTGAGTTTTTCACCGATTTTGTGAATGCACACCCACACGGTCGCTGTCCTAAAGCTCCTGTTTCAGGGGACAGCAGTACTTGTAAAGCTCCCAGAGGTTGCAGCCTGGCTCTGCCACTTCCCTGTGTGGCCTTGGGGTGCATGACTCCACTTTCCTGGGCCTTTTCCTTAGAATGGGGCCTTCAGCAGCACCAACCTGCTCTGTGCAGAGACCTACATGACACACTGCACAGAAACCACTTAGCACGTGCCAGGCGCATTACACGTGTTGGTATTAATGACACCCATCGTCATCATGTAGCTAATCCACGTGGCCTCAGGCCCAGAACAGCAAGATGCATAAACTGTGAAGGGAACACAGAGGCCGGAACAGGGGCTCTGCCCAGCAGTCTCGGGAAACATTTCTGGGCCCAGATGGCTTCATGATAGATGGAAAGTAGGTGTGGAAGGCACTGGGTATCGGGCCTGATGCTGTCCTGGAGATGCCCTCTGGGATCCAGGGCTCCCCTTTCTGCAGGCCTGGTCCTGTGGGTCTGGGCCCCACGGAGAAGCCTTCACGGCCTCATGCTCAGAAATAGCTCCAGTCCCTGGCCGGCAGGAGGGCTACCTGCCTTTCCTCCTATAGCATTCAGGGAGTGCCCAGGGCTTGGTGGCGATGGAGGCAGGCCGGCCCTAAGGAGGTGGCTTTGGGTGAGCAAGTCTCCACCTTCCCCAGAACCATGACTCCAACAGGGAGCAGGAGGAAATGGATTGACAGACGGGCTGGGTTTGGGAGTGGGGGTGGGGGGTGGAAGAAAGCATCTAAAGGACAACTTTCTGCACTCCCCACTTCCAAGATGGCAGCAAACTAATGCTATCTTGAGCTCCTTGATGATCATTTGTCTTTTATCCCAAATTTCCAGGGACTTCATTGATACAGGAAACTTAAAAACACCTTTTTTTCACCAAATAAAAATTCTAAAATCACCCATGTTTCATTCTCTAGTCCTACCAGACTTTACAAAGAAAAGTTACAACTTCATCCTTTGGGGTTTTATCTACCCCCCACCCCCAGAAGTCACTTATTAGGACAATCCTTACGAGGCTGGGGTGTGCTGAGCAGGGGGACAGTTCTGAGCACAACCTGCAGAGACACATGGCCTCACCACTCTGCAAGAGAGGAGAGGCAGCATTCTCAGCCCCATTTACAAGAGAACTTCTGGTATCACATACCAGTTGCCATGGCAATGGGATTCCTTGTGAATGCTCGGAATGAAATATAACATCATTTAGGGATCATTAGCATGGGAGAAAATCAAAACTAACTCAGAAGCATTGCTTCTGCTTGCATTTGCTGCCTTGACACCAGCTTTCCTGAAACCCGAGCAGAGCCTCTCGCCGAAAATCAGGGGTTGAGCAGGATATGGGATGTTGTATCCCTTTCTTCTTGTGGCAAAATTAGAGTTGCAGTTGTCGTTAGTGCCATATACCTCCAGAGAATACCAAGATAGTGGGTGGCATTTTCTGTACCTTTCACTTCTCACAGAGCTTGTGTTTTAAGGTATCTTGTGACATGGGTTCCTATTTGTGTTGTAGTTGGCACTTTTAGAATTATTTTTCTGACTTCGGTTTTGAGTTCACGCTTTATCTCCTGTGCTGTTCGAGAAGACAAATTGCCTTTCAGCAATCACTCACCACACCAGGGTTGTATTATCCCAGATGATATAATGTCATAGTCGGGCAGTTTTCCAAACAAACCATGAAATGATGGAAGAAAAGAGCCTGATACGGGATCAGTGCTAAACGGACTTGAAGCTTTCTCGTCCTGCATGTCCTCTGTTGGTGCACTTTGCTACTTCAGAGGTGAGTTCTCAGGCTCATGAAATCAGACCAAAAAAAAATTAACCATACTATAGGCTCACTATCAAATCTTTTTTTTCTTTCTTAAGTGTTACTAAACGCAGGAATAAAAACCCAACTTTTTCTTGTAAGTTAGCAAAGCCAATAGATCTTGATGCCAAAGAGACTTCTTTTTTCTTTTCTTCTTATTGTTCCTTTGTTGTTGTTGAGTCTTGTCACTTTAGGAACATAAATTAAGCTCCACACCTCCAGGGCATTCCCACCCTTCCGGAAGTCTTGTCTGCCCTGCCAGGGAAAGCTACTCACATCTCTCGCTGTGTCGGCCCAGCCCACCTCAGCTGGAGGCTCAGCCTCCAAGGTGTGTGAGATCCTGGTACAGGGAGGGCCCTGACGGCGGCAGGCATCATAGGGGCCTGGGTTTCACTCTGTAGGAGTGGGTCCCTACAGCAGGGAGGTGCTAGGGCCTACGGGAGCAACATGGGGAGGCCCAGGCTAAGGGAGTAGTGGGGCACAGGCTCAAGGGCACCATGCCACACCTCCTTGGATGAGACACATAAGCTCTGTGCACCTCATTTACCTCATCTGTAGATTGGGAATGATAATCGTGCCTACCTCATAGAGTGTCATGAGCTGAAAGGAGCAGTGAGCTTGTACTGAGCACTATTCTCTAAGCAGTACTGATAGTGACGCCATTGCAAACATCAGGGCACATTCCTTGAAGGGGCAGATGCAAGAGGCTATTAGAGCCATTCCCACATGTGACAATACTGTATGTGGTCTAAGACGTCGAGAGGGGGGTGCTCCAGTGAACGAGGGGAGAGAAGAGTGTGGGCCTCCATATTTATTTAACAAATGACTAGAATTTGACCTCCAAGTGATCAAATTTTAGATTACCTTCTCAACCTGCCTTGCTTTTTGATAAGTGATGTCATGAGTGATCCAAGTTCACCCAGCAAGTTAATAGAGACGCAGGAGGAAAACCAAAAGCTCCTGATTCCCGATCTAGGGACGGTTCCTGGGATGCATGACAGGCTGTCAGGAAGTGTCAGCTGAGCCTGCGGGAGGGATTGTCTGCCGGAGGATGAGAAGGGGGATGTCCCAGGAAGGGGCTGCAGAGGAGACACTCAAGGTGCATCCCAAAGGGTGAGCAAGGGCATCCAAGGTGCAGGCAGGAAGTGCCTCAAGACCCAGGGAAGGGGTGAGCGAGGGCATTTGAGGTGCAGGCAGGAAGTGCCTGCAGAACCGGGGAAGAGCAGGTGGTCAGAATGCAGACCCTGAAGGGGAAGGTGCAGCTGGGGGTAAATGCAGATGAGCAGGTAAGAGTGAACGGAGGAAGGCCTAGGTGCCACAATGGCAGCATGGACTCAAGCCGACTGGGTGTAAGATAAGCTGGTCCAACTTTCCCATTTCCCAGACAGGGACCGTGAGGCCCAGAGAGCATTAGTACCTGACCCATGTCACACAGGCTCTGCCACTGCCCGCCCGCCTTTCAAAAGCACCCACAGCTTTGGGGCTGTTTGTCCAGCAAGGCCTGTTCCCAGCAGATGCAATGGCTTTATCCTTTTCCCGAGGACACTTCCTGGTGTCGAGGGAGGACTCAGGAGCCATGGTCAGTGGGAAGGGCTTCATGGCTGCTGCACCGTGGCCTTCCTGCTCTCCAGGTCAGCAAGAAGCCCAGCTGGAGGCTTCTCCAGGAAAGCTGGCGCAATCATCCCAAACTCCCAGAGCCTCCACACATCAGAACACCAGGCCACTCTCTCCCCTCTAAGGAAAAAGTAGGAAACTCAGGATCGCCCAGAGGCTGCCAAAGAGCGTGGGACAAAGCAGCAGAGCCTCCTGGACCAGCCCTCCTTCAGCCTGGTCTGACTTCTTGGCACTGGCCTCCACTTTCTCTCCAAACCCTTTTTCCTGTTTCCAGTTTCTTCCAATTGTGCTTCTGCTCCTGGCCCCACTCATGTTCTGTCCAGAGGCCCAGAGGCCCCTGCTCCTCCCCCAGCCCTTGCAAAGGAATCTCTCTGCACCCAGCACCATTTCTTGCCTTCGCTTTGAGCTCCACAGAAGAGGGTCTGGCCATTTTACACCAAGCCACGCAGCTTCACAGGCATTATTGAACGTCCACCAGGGGCCACAGCTGCGCAGGACCTGAGGATACCAGTATGATTAGGATGCCAGGCCTGACCTCATGGAATTGACAGATCCCCAGCACCCCCACTCTCTGGGCTACCATGCTGGGGCTGCTGTAGCCAGAGACACCCCTAAAACCTCAAGCACCAATGGGAATCTTCATGGACTGTCTCCTGTCTTGCAGCCTCACGCATAGGGTCTGCCGGGATCCATGCAAACAGATTGGGGCAACTGAACTGAAAGTTCACCAGCAGGCCCCACAGCAAAGCAGCCCTCGGAGCTCAGTCATCCCATTTGTAGTATCTGCTCCCACGATCAAGAAACATGACTTAAAACAAACATACATGTTCTTTGGATGTTTCCTCCAGGTTTTATGCAAGAAAATGTCTTGATGTGAGCATTCTGCAAACGTGCAAATGTTATCAGTCAGCACATGCGGTGTGCTTCACAGAACTGCTGTACTTGGGATGAACTAATTACATTCCAGTAATTAAAAATTGCTAATAAGTTATTGAGCTGTGAAAGTCTCGCACTGCATTGATTTCGCTATGGAAACAAGCTGCAGCCTCCGAGGCCCCCACAATGTTTCCTATTCTTTCCTGGCACCTCCTCCTCCTTATTTCCAACCCCTCCTGCTCTGCGCTTCTCAGTCACCTCAGCTACAGACTGACGCAGGCTCTCTCATCCTAAAGGAAAAGAAGTGGCTTTGTCCCAGCATCCCTCTAGGTACCATTTCATCTCTCCCCTTCCCTCCTCTCTTAGGTACCCACAACATTACCTGCCCCGGCTGCCTTCACTTCCTCAGCTAGCCCTGCACACTCCCCACCAGGGTCTGTGGCTGGCTCCTGTCCCCATTAAGATCACAGTATCCTTCCAAATTCCAAGGCCAGGTGGTATTTTCCAGACCTGGTCTTACTGCATCTCTCCTGCAGTGGCATCTATCAATCTTCCTGCAGCCCATTCCCGTGGCTTCCATGGTCCGGCCCCCGCTCTACTGACTCTATAGGCTCCTCCTTCCCCAATGGCTTTTCATCTTTTATTAAAGTGTAGTTGGCATACAATATCGCATTGGTTTCAGGTGTGCAACATAGTGACTTGACATTTCTATACCTTACAAAGTGATCACCATACAAAGTCTAGTATAACCATCTGTCACCATGCAAAGTCATTACAGTATTATTGACTGTATTCCCTGTGCTGCGCACTGCATCTCCATGCCTTATTTATTTTATATGTGCAAGTTTGTACTTCTGAGTCCCCTGTACCTTTGTCACCCATCCCCCCACCCCATCTGGCAATTATAAGCTTGTTCTCCATTTCTATGAGTCTGTTTCTGTTTTGTCTTGTTTGTTAATTTGTCTTGTATTTTTAGATTCCACATATGAGTGGAATCATACAGTATTTGTCTATCTCTGTCTGACTTCTATTACTCACCAGTAGGTGTTTTTACACATGGGTTGTACAGGGGCCCTCCTCAGCTCTCTTCTTTCTCCATTCCACCCCTCTTGTGGTTCCAGCCATGCCTCAGGTGCAAATATGACCCAACTGTATCTTCATCCTTGACCTCTCCTCCATGTCACCAGCTGCCTTCCCAGACCCTCCCCCAAAGGCCCACAGGCACTTCACATTCAATGTGTCCCAAATGAACTCTCTATCGCCTGTTCCCTCTGCCCCTGATATCTTTTCTTCCTCACACACGGTCTGTCTCAGTGACAGCAGCAGCCCTGCCAAGTTACTTCCTTATGATATCTTCATTCTTCCCTCTTCATTACTTCTGCTACCACATACCTCCATCCCACCACTGTCTCTCACCTGGATGACCTCTGTGACCAGTTCCTGGTCAGACAGCTCTTCAAACCCATATGGCTTTAAGACTGAGCTTTCCAAGATGTAACTATGACCATGGTTCTCCCCTGCTTGAACCCTTCCGTCCATTCACTCAGCAAACATATGCCTCCTAAGGGTCAGGTCTATTCTGGGAACTGGGTTACAGCAGTGCACAAAATGTACAGGATTCCTGCCCTTATGACACATGCTGTCTTGTGGGAGAGACAGTAAACAAGAGATAAAGTGTGTTAGGTAGCAACGAGTGCCATGGAGAGGAATAAAGTTGGGAAAAGGGTTGGTAAAAGCTTCTAATGTGAGAAGTGACATTTGAGGAAAGACCTGAAGGAAGCTGGGAGGTTGGGGAGCGAGGCATTTGCATATCTGAGGGAAGAGCATCCCAGCAGAAGGAATAGCAGGTGCAAAGACCCTGGGGTGAGAGTGTGCCTGGCATGTTTGGGGATCAGCAAGGAGGCCCAGGTTGCTGGAGCAGAGAGAGAAAGGGGAGAGAGATCTGAGAGGAAGCCAGAGGGGTGATAGGACAGATCACCCACGTAGGGCCTTGTCGGCCAGTGGAACCCCAGACTCTTAGCCACTGTGCTATACTGTCTTTCTAATTATTCCACCATGCCCATCAAGAGATGGCCTTAAGGGGACCACCCTTTTTACCACCACCCGAGGAGTCATGAGGGTTTGCCATGGGCTGGAAGAGGCAACATGTCCAGTGGCTCATGGCCAAGCATCTCTAGGTTCCTTCTTTATCTGTGATAAACCCGCAAGGCCCAGGGCATTTCTTCTGTGAGCCCCAAGCTGACCAAGGTCCTATCAGAGCTGCTACCAAGAGGAGGGTCCCCTTCCTGTTGTAACTTCTTACCAGCTTGCCTATCTTCCCACCACACTGCTTGTCCTGACCAGGGGGGAAATGTGATATCTTTCTATTCCTAGCTCATTGGAGATGTTCCATTCACTTTTTAGAGGAATGCACCAGGTGATGATTATGTACTAACTAGGATATATGCAGTCCCTCAGAGGTCCCCAAGTGAGAGCATGGGAAACCCTAGTTAGAGACCCTCCATGCAATAGGATTAGAAGAGGTGATGGATTCATAAGGAGGTGCTTCCTCAAAGGACATGGTGGAATCTCTGTGGAGGGGGGTCATTGAGTGTATAGAGGGAACACAGGAAGGAAAGGGGGCTGAAGGAGGCAGCAGAGGGGGTGAATTGGAGCCCCCTGTACCCCAAGATTCCCTCCAGGAGGCTGCTTGAGGATGGCCCTGCATGGGGACAAGGGGTGCCCTTGGCTCTGGCTGCTGAGAACCATTTAATGGAGCCCATGGCCAACCCTTGGGAGATTCTGGATGGTGGTCAGGAGTCACATGTGTAATTACTGGAGTGAGAAGAAGTTGATTTGGGACTTCTTTAGGTTCTCCCCTATTGCACCTTCAATTAAGATCAAGGCCCCCATGTAGCAGACGCTAAATGACACTGCATATTGAATCTCTGTGCTCAAGCAGTTTATCTAATTATCTGTGCGACAAACTTAGCAGCTGTCAGACCAGGCACAACTCAAATATGTTTACTCTGGGTCCCCGCCTGAACGAGCTTTGTGCTTACTAACAGGCTGAAGGAAAGGACTCACATGCTTTTTTTGTACATGTGAAATCCCTTCCACGTTCTTCTGTTGCCTGGTGGTGATTTGAGAAGTTGAAGGGGCCAATGGCTGGGAGGACAAAGGGTGCAGGAGTTGGGAAGAGTCCTGGGGATCAGCCTGTTTTTGAATCTCGACACCCACCTCCCTTACCCCCAGCTCCTGCAGAGGGCATGGCTACCCAGCCTCTCTGCCCGCTTTTTTTAGACCATGAAACAATGTGTTTTGGATCATATTTCTCTGCAAAGAGAAAGAGGAACCCTTACCACTGTGTCAAATTAACTGAAATAAATCAGGGGAGTCAGAGGCAGGCCCACCCAGTGACCCAGGGAGAGGCAGGTTATTGCTAACCTCTACCAGCAGGGCGTCTGCGTGAGTGAACATCCCTAGCAGAGCAGGCTCACTGAATGTGTGAGTAACAAGCCCACACCCAACAGTCCGCACTGGGCCCACGGAGTTGAGTCCTCAGCCAGGAGGCCAAGGGATGGAGCTTCAGAAAGCTGAGGCCCACCGGTCTGCAGTATCCTGGGACCCAGGAGTGCCCCGCGGTTCCTGATTGTGGGTAATTTGTGGCCGGTCCTGTGCCAGGTGCCACAGGAAGCCGAGTCCAGAACATGGAGTGTCCTTGAAGCTGATGAGAAAGACAGAGCTTCCCCACCACTGGGTGTGGACTGCTCGTCCTCCTGAGTCCTGTGCTTTGCCTTCCTTCTTGTTGTGTTCACTTCTGCTTTGATGCATTTTGATCACTAATTAATGAAGGTAATCAGAGTGAAAGAGGTTTCAAAAAGCTCTAAATGCAAGTAGTAAAATCGCTTTGCTCACAGGTAATTAAAATCTCCAGACACAATGAACTCTGTCCACTGATAAGAAGGGGGTCTGAGTGGTGCATTTCTCTTTGTAGCTGAAAGGAAGGGCTCATCCAGTGACCTGATAGGCATGTCTGTTTACTTATCTTTCTTGGATAATACTTGTTTCCTCATCCACTGCTTGCTTTTTAGTCCACCTTCACCCACCTTGATTGGCTAAGGAGTGACCCGAAGGCCAGATCCCCAGTGGTCCAGCAAGTGCCCCTCTGAGCCCTGGCCTGCCCTACTCACTATGCCCAGTCTGTCGGTCTGTCAATCTAAATCTCTCTCTCTCTCTCTCTCTCTCTCTCTCTCTCTCTCTCTCTCTCTCTCTCTCTCTCTCTCTTTCTCTCTACCCTCCCTCCCTCTCTGATGGGTCACCCAGTGACTCATGTTTCCATTGAGCTATAACAAATCCAAGGTCTTTTGTTTTTAATGGGACATTGCAGAGAGCTTCACTTACACTGAGCTCTACATGAGCCCTGTAGCTCAGATTTTAAACTTCTCCCCACCTGAGCCTTTCCACTGATTTCAGGAACCCTGGATGAGAGGTGCCTTAGGGTATGGTGGGTCTGATAGCTGAACCTTTCCTGATGGGGATGATGGTCAGGAAAGGGACACTAAGAAAGAGGTCTTTGCAAAGTTACAGAAGAAGGAATAAATCAGAGTTAGGAAGAGGTTTCCAAAGGGGACACCAGAGTCACAGTGGACTTGGTGGAGAAGGATCAGCAACACACACTCCCGATTATTCAGAGAGGGAGCTTGTTAGTTCTATCCACCCCAAAATCCAGACTTTCCAGGGTGTCTCTCAACTGTTCAGCCATGAGTGCTGGTTATAGGGAAGTGATAACCACCAACCCCGCCCCCACCATCAGTGGTGATATTTTCTAGCAATGACCATGGCGTTAGCCATCATTCCACAGCCTGGACAATCTTACCAGGCTGAGAGTAAACAGAGGTGAAGCCTGAATAGACCTGTCTGAACAAGCATTAAAGAGAAGTTGGCTTCTGCAGTACCGAGAGAGGGGAGTGCCACACTCAAGATGCAGAGAAAGAGTGTTCTTGGGCAAAATTATTATAAGAAACAGAAGCACAGTAGACAGCAAGTGTGTTCCACTCAAGTCAAGAAAATATGAACTCAGAATGAAATGAAAAATGGGGTTATAAATTGGCCAAACCACAGCTAAAAAGGAAATGGGAGCTGGAGGAGGTAAGGAAAGAAAACAAGGAACCTGGAATACAATAGCTGAAGTGCCTTCTATATTTTAAGCCAGTAAGGGCAAGATTAACAATGCAGAAATCAAACAATTACTCTCCAGTAGGGAGAACAGACTTGAAAACCTCTTCCAAAATAAACAGAAAAAGAGAGGGAGAGAGAAAAGTTTAAAAAAATAGTAATAATAGTGAGAGAAGATAATAGATATGTAGGACAGAGACATAAGATTTTTCATACTGGTAATTGGTCATCTTAAAGACCCCAGGGCAAATCAAATGGACACACATGAAGAAAGATTTTTTTTAATTGCCCTGAACAGAAAAATTCCAAAAATAAATCCAAATATAATTGCTAAAATTTCAGGGTTTCAAAAAATTTTTTTTCAATATATGTGAAGTGTCCAGGCAGAGAAAAGAAAAAATCTGATTTTCTATGAAGGAAAAAAAAAAACCCTCCGGCCTTAGACTTTTCTGCAACATTAAGAAGCAAGAAGAGGGACAGCTGAGTGGCTCGTTGGTTAAGAGTTGGCTTGGGACGCCAGCTCTGAGCAGTAGGGCCCCGGTTCAGATCCCACATGAGGGCCAGTGACACTGCGCCCTCTACAGCTAAGATGGTGAACAACAGCTCAACCTGGAGCTGGGCTGCCAAGAGTTGCCAGCGATGGCATAGGCTGCAGTTGGGCTGCAGTGGGCTGCCGTAAGCTACCATGAGTGGCCGGCAGCCAGTGTGAGCAGCCGGCAACTGGTGTGAGCTGCCATGAGCCACTGTGAGCAGCCGTCCAATGGCCAGCGACCGATCTGCCTCACCCAGGAAGAGCGCAATGATCACAATACCAACATGGGCCAGTGAAGTGATGTCCTCCACAACTAGACTGAAAAACAAAAGGACAGCAACTTGTCTGTTCCCCTTCCCCGATTCCCCAACGCTGTTCCCTCCCCCAATTCCCCAATAAAATCTTTAAAAAAAAAAAAAAAGAAGCAGGAAGACAATGAAGAACATCTGTAGAGTTTTAGGTGATAAGATAATGACCCAAGAATTCTACACTCATTGAAGGGTGATCCAGGTGTGGGAACAACAGGAGGGACTCTGGTAGGCAAGGGCTCAGGTAATAAACCACCCATCAATTCTTGACTGGGAAAAAAATACTAAAAGACGAACCCCCAACAATCTAGACAAATCAGAGGATCTGAGAAGGAAGAAGTCAGGTACTCACAGCCTAGGGGTGAGCACAGGGACCCCTCCCATGCAGAGCTGTCCAAAGGATTGTTTGAAATGTATTGTAGTTACCAAAAACAGCAGAGGGTAAATGATGAATTTGATGCAGTTAATCTCCTCGACTCACTTGAATTTCAGCAGATCCTGCCTAATTCTTGCCTAAGTATGTTAAGAAGCATGCATCCGCCCAGCTTGGCATTTCTCCAGCAACTGCATCCTTATTGTACAGCATGCACCCAGTGCTGACCCCCAAATGTCCCAGTTGTCCCCAGCCACACCTGAGAGACTCTGCTCCTGCCTTTGCTGGTGTGTCCAGAGAGCGCAGGTAGGATCGCCACTGAGTAAGGTGACCTACCCTAAGGTCAGGCTTCTGTGCCTTTGTCACGGTGGTGAGAGTGTGCCCCTAGGAAGCGTGCCTGGGCTGTAACTCAAGCAGAAGAAAACTCCCACATGTCACTGCATGTCCTCCTTGAGCAACGATGCCCTTAATAATGGGCATATGTGAATGTGCCAGTGACATGGCTGGGGCAAGTTGGGAGGCCTGGACTGTTGATTCTACATTCCAATCAGAAATACATGGTTAATCAAAAGGCATAGAATGCATGAGAGCTGAGCCCTGTTACCCCCAAAAAATGCAAAAAAGGCAAACGATCTGGCCTCTTGGGAGGTGGACGCAGGTTAGACCCTTGAGACAGCCAGCGGCCCCCATGGGGTAAAACCACACATAGCAGAAATGGGGATGGCCATTGGGGTGAGGTCAGCATGATAATGGCCACCATCCATTAAGGTCTGCATACTTGACGCTTTATGGCCATTATCTCTTATAATTCTCCTCCCAACTGGCATTTTACTTAGAGGCAAAGAGAGATCAAAACACTTGCCCAGTTGCTGAGCTGGTAAAAGACAGCATGAGTCCTGGCTGGGACATGCCTTCCTCTCTCACTACTCACCAGTGGCCACTCCAGCCGTGACTGCCCTGAGGGACGAGAACTTGACCTGAACCTTAGAGAATGAGCAGGACTCAAATAACCAGGCACGGAGGGCAAAGGGCAGCAGTAGATGGAGATACTTAATGCCACTTGGCTCAGTGTTACCGACATCATTCCTTCCACTCAGACTTGGTGACTTATCAAACAATATATGCCTAAAAATGATCTTCCCCTAAAGGGACATGTGTAGAATGTAGAATTTTCCACAGACATCAAGCCTTGTCACATCCAGTCATTTTAATGAAATGAATTGTATTGACACACATTCCATCTCTAAGCCCCAGTGACCATTTGTCTGCATGTGGCTATGTGCTGTGACCACCTCGGTGAGCACATCGCAAAGAGAGGAAGTGCCTGCTAGTCCCCAAGTGAAACATGGGCCTGGAGAGCTTCCTTCCCAGGGGAGGGGACACGCCCACATTTCCCAGTCCCTCCCCCTGTTCCTTCTCACCAGGGTCCCCACCCCCACCCCCTTCCAAATTTTAGTAGCATGAAGACTTTGTTTGCGTGCCAGTCTTGTCTCAGTAAACACCCTCCTAACAGTTTTAAAGGAACAAACTTTCCATTTCAAATAGTTTTGTTGCTCTCAAGGCAAACAGCTGTGGGTATTGAGACAACCTGATGAAAAGAGGGATCTATAGAAAAAGGAGGCAAAGCCCACCGCTGGGAAATGAGGCATCTCTGCCAGCAGGAGCCCACACGCTAATTTAGAGAAACAGTTGGTAGGAAACCAGACGCACCCTTGAACGTCCGCGTCTAGAAGGCTGGGGAAGAGATAACTCAAAGCAAGGGCCCCTCTGAGCTTCCTTTGGGCTCAGCTCCACAGGGACTCAGTTGACTGCGATTTTAATCACTAAAATTTGCAGCTAATTATTGTGATTTTATACGTCTCGCCCTTTTTAAGAGACCAGAGATTGGATGGGAATGGAGAGCTAAGGTATATCTAACGTCAAAAGCCCATGCTACATGCTAGGCCCAATGCTGGGTACTTTCTCTCATCAGTCCTACCACAGCCCTCAGGATAAGGACTATTATTAACCTTACTTGGCCAAGGAGGAAACTGAGGCTCAGAGAGGTTTGGTGGCTTACTCAAGACCATCCATCTGGTGGTAGTGGGTGGGGGAGCTGCAATTCAAACTCACATCTGACTTTTGATTTTAAATTTTAAATCCTGTCTTGGTTCCTACTGCTCTGCCACATCTCTTATACCCATAATGATTTTTTATAATTAATTTTGAACAACAAGCCTCGGAAACCATCTGATTCTTAAAGCACTCAATGATTTTTGTTCAACAACTTGGCAGACTGTGCGTGTGCTCGCATCAGGGAGCCAGGGGATGGAGTGGACTTGGGGCCGAGCCACTGACCAGGCCTGCTGCCAGTGGGATCAGCCTTCCAGTGGGGCCCCAAGCTGGGCTCTGGGTAGACCAGGAGCCTGCAGAACAGCCCAAGATGGCAGCCCTGGAGGAGGGGCTCAAGGCAGGGTGGGAAAGGGCTTCTCTAGGCAACATTACGCAGGAACAAGCGAGCCCCACCAAGGTGTGCTCTGCACTCCATGCCCCCTGTTTGCTCCTATTCCTGGGACGAGTGAAACGGTGGTCCTGACCTCAGTGTCACATGGACCAACTGTCACTCTTATGTTTTAGGACTTGTTAGAAAAATTGTGATTCTTATATCTGGATTGTTCATGACTTGGCAGGTTTCAACAACTCAGCATGTTATTTATTCAGCAAACACTACTGAGCACCTACTGTGTGCCAGGCTTGGTTTAGGGGCTGCAGACTCAAGAGGAGTATGAAGTGGCCCCTGTCCTTGGGGAGCTCATAGTGGAGATCCATGTACACCAGGGTGGTGAGCACCATGCAGAGTGTGTCCAGCCTGTTATGGGAGGAGCCAGGGAGCCTCCTGGAGGAGGTGCCATCCATTCCGAGTAGTCAGTGATGAGTAGAAGTGGGGTAGGCTAAGAGGAAGGGAAAGGTTCTCTTAGGCCAAGGGTTAGACTGTGAAGCCAGCATGGGGAATCACACGCCAATTGCTGTTTCCTCAAATATGAAATT
The DNA here is from genome assembly GCF_001890085.2 of Hipposideros armiger. NCBI lineage: Eukaryota > Metazoa > Chordata > Mammalia > Chiroptera > Hipposideridae > Hipposideros > Hipposideros armiger. The sequence continues at coordinate 2,702,116 of NW_017731416.1, forward strand.
CAAGGTGGGGAGAAAGCAGGAAAAACTGTGTCTCGCCAAGTCGGGGCTGGACCTTGAGCATCAGGTTAAGGGGTATGAGCTTTCCCCTGTAGGCAGAATTTTGGGGTTTTAAACAGTCTGGTGTTTAGACAGATCACTCAGTGTCACCATGGGTAGTGGCTTTGGGCAGAGCCTAGGAGGAGGCATTTCGTGCATTCAGCAGAGAGAGAGAGATGAAGGCCTGAAGCAAGGCAGTGGACAGGCTGGAGAACTATCAAGACAAATACATTTGCAGGACCAGGAACTAAACATGCCGGGGGAAGGAGGTGGGGTGCTGATGTCCGGGCTCCTGGCCTGGGTAGACACGGGTGACTTTCCCACCAAGATGGGGACACAGAGTGGGAGCCATATGAGTGGTGGGGAAAGTTAGGACTTGCCCACAGGTGTGGATGTGGGGAGCCTAAGGCCCTGTGGGATGTCGGGGGGAGAGGGGTTCAGTTTATGTAAAGAGTCCGCCCCCTAGACTGCAGCCATTCTTGCCTGAAGAAGCTTACAAACACGCTGGGGCTGGCAGAGTGAGCTATTCTTCCTACCCCTACTATATCAGGGTTTTCCAGAGAAACAGAACCAATAGCACGTGCACACACGTATATAGAAAGAGATCTGTTATAAGGAATTGGCTCACGTGATTATGGAGGCTGAGAAGTCCCGAATCTGCAGGCGGGCCAGCAGGCTGAAGACCCAGAAGGAGCCGACGCTCCCGTTCGAGTCTGAGGGTCATCTGCTGGATAATTCTGTCTTACTTGAGGGAGGGTTGGTCTTTTTGTTCTATTCAGGCCTTCGCCTGATTGGATGAGGTCCCCCCACATTGTGGAAAGCAACCTGCTTTCTTTGAAGTCCAGTTAAATGTTAACAGCATCCAAAAACACCCTCACAGAAACCCCTAGAATAATGTTTGCTCGCATATCTGGGCCCTGCATGAAATGAACCACTACACCTTCTCACTGCAGGATTATTCTAAGTGCCTTCCTCAGGCCTCAGCCAGACCTTGTCTACCAGAAGCACAGGCCTTCCTGAGGTAGGCCTGCATGAGGTCCTTTGATTGACAGGAGCCAAGCATCCCATGTGGGCCAGGCCCTGAACACCCCTGTAGAGGCGCTGGCCCCTTGTCAGGGGTGTACCCCCATTGCCAACCCCACCACAGAGCAGGATGCTAACTCAGAAAGGAAACTGCTTGGGCCCATGCCCCTGGGCTGTAGATGGCATGTCAAGCTCTTGAGGTCATTGCACCCACCTCCCCTGGGTTGCACCCACCCACACCCCCTGCCCAGCACCCAGGAGTTCCACAAGAGGGTGGGGGGGGGGTGGCCCTGGATTCCAGAAGTCCTCACCATCCATCATCCACCAGCCTTAGAGGTGCTTTCTGCCAATGGCTGTTTTCCCAGTAGAGTTCTTTTCTTCCTCAAGCATAATAATTTAAACAATAACTTTGAAATTATACTTAAACACTCAAATGATATAAGATGCCAGCTTGAGGGGAGAAAAATCAGAGGGAAAGAAGGGACGAGATTGCTCAGACCAGGACAAAGATGTACAAGTGGCAGGAGGTGGCGGCAGGGCACCAAGGCTGCTGATGAGATCCCTTTGTGACTCTATTCCGGGGATACCTTTGTCTGGGAACCACAAACCTCGCCCGCCAGCTGCCAGGTTCAGAGAAACAGAAATCAAAGTATTTAATCCTTGGTTGACTGGAGCGTGGGGGGAGACATTAGTTCCTCCTGGAAATGGTAATGAATCCTGCAGCAGGAGACCCACCTCAGTAAGGCAGCGGCCAATTAACAGAGCAAATGTTTGAGGTGTCCCGGCTGAGTGATGGGATGTATCGCCTTCTCCCAGAGCCCCCGGGGCTGGGCAGTCTGACAGACAGGTACATAACTTAAGTTAATTGGAGGAAAACTCCTTCCAGGAAGTGGGCACTGGCTTGTCATTTAGGGGACTGAGATTTAGTTTTGGCAAGGATCTTTGCCCAGCCCAAGAAAGGACATGTCTTTCAGATAGGTTCCCCTCTTCCCACACCCCACGCCGAGGGAGACTCTGTGGTTAGGGTTTCTCACCAGAGGAATCTCAAGCCATTGGGCAAGGCTGGGAACCTGAGAGCCAGGAGAACTTTAGCAAAAGGGCGCTGTGCTGAGCAAACCTTGTCCTTGGGAGGGCAGCTCTCCTCCCCACCAGGTGGTATCTGGGGAGCCACTGCTAGACACCCGCCACCAGGGCCTGGGCTGCAGGGATGAGGGTGTGCAGGACTGGGCCACGGGAGAGGCTGTGACTGGGGATGGCTGAAGCTCAGGGTAGGGCAGTCGGGGTGGGCTGGGCTTGCTCTGATAGGGAGGAGGAGATTGTGCCAACGGAGCAGTTCATTTCCAAATGGCCAAGCAGTCACGTGTCAATGAAGGGCGCGACGGGCCCAGTCCAGCTGAAGTCCGAGCCAGGTTAAGAGTGGGGCAAGCTGACTGAATGTCCACCAGGCAGCCCAGTCTCTCCTTGTCTCCCCTCCCCGCTCATCTTCACACCTCCCATTCCACTTTCCCTCTCCACCCCTTGCCCCGGGAAGCCTGACTTGTGTGCCCACATGTACCTAACGCAAGTGGCTGAAAAGTAACAGTTTCTCAGTGAACCGGGAGTATTTACCGTGCGCCTCAAGCTGCTAGCTCTGACTTTTCAACAACTCAAGCAGTTGTAGCAGCATTTAGACATAGTTAGAACTGTGACTTGTCCATGCTCCCCTGGACATGGTCGCCCGGTATGAGGCAGGGATGCTGGGGGATGGAACCCCTGCTCGGGGTTATGCGAACGTTGTCAACTCTGCATGAGCCAGCAAGTTTGTCTTTTGTTGAAGGAATCTCTCTCTCCAGTTTTTCAATCACAGTGCGGATTATAAATAAGAGATTAACTCAACAAACAAGTGAGCTATTTCTCAGTGTTCTCGCCTCCAGTTTAAAGTGGGAGGAGGAGGGTGGAAGTTAACAGTCATGCTGGTGGGTGGGCATTATTCTCCCAGCGTGAAGAGGCGCCCTACGCTTCAGAGGCGAGGTGGGTTTTGCTGCTGTCACAAAATCCCAGTACCCCAGTGGCAGTGTGCTTGTCACTCACACTGCGCATCCGGCGTGGGTCAGCAGTGGCCTGGCTCAGCATGGTTACTCGGACCCACTTCAACACTGGCTTCCACAACCATCGTTGATGGGGAACAGGAGATGGTGAGCGAGGCCACCTGTGGCTGCTACTCTCTGGGGTTCCCACTCACACTTCAGTCGAAGTCACATGTGAGGCCACGGGTACCACTGGATACATGCATCTCCATCGGAACCCATTTCCAGGTGAGCGTACACTGGACAAGCAGCAAGCCACATTCTCCATTACGTCTAGGCCCCCCATTAATGCTGAAGAAAATCCCGAGGGGGGCTGTAAGTCCTGAAACAGAACATAGGGTTTAAGGGTCATGCTCATCTCCCTGTGTGCTTCGGAAGAAGACAGTTTCCTTCCAGATATTAATAGTTTTGGCACCTCTTGTTATCACATCTCCATTTACCTTTTTGCCCTCAGATATCCTGAACATGCAAACAGGATGATGAAGCCCCCCAAAAAAGCTGTTCTTTGAAGTTTCATATCAGAGCAATTTGATGTTTTTAGCATAACAAAAGCAATTACATCAATCATACACAAATTACTTAATGACCAAATTTTACATCCTGGAAGCTTCCAAGAGTTTAAGAACATCCACGAAATTAATGCTTTATAGAGAAGACTAAAATATTTCATGTTGTTTTCCAAGGTTTTGCACTGGGCTCGGTATGGGCCTGGTTTGCAAGCATGTGTGCCCAGACGCCTGAACTGCCTTCTGTATCTTGGTACAACAGAAATAAATTAACTGGGAGATGATAGGTAACTTGACCCCTCCACTGAACCATGGGGACCAGGTCTGCCTTGCTCACTGCAGTATCCTGGGCCAGGCAATAAGCATTTGCCCAGGGGAGGGAGGGATGGCAAGGAAAGAGAAGGAAGTAAGCCTGTTTTCACCTTGGTCCATAGAACAGCAAACAGACAATGATTGCAAAACCAAGAAGGGGCTGAGAAAACCTCATTGAACATGGCTGGCTCTGCTGCTCACATGCCAGGGTCACAGAAGCATTCTAAGCCCATGCTGCTCCCACACGTCCCCTCTTCCTCCAAGGCCAGACCCGGGAGTCTTGGCGAGCCCCACGCAGTGTGCCCACGGGCAGCTGACCCACGGCACTTTCGTGGGACTGGAAGGGAAGCCACATGCTGAAAACTGAATCTTTTCCTTCATTTTTTATTATGAAATATGACCAAGAAAGGGACACAAAACATACATGTGCAACTGAAAATCATGAAGAGAAGAGCCATATTTTAGGAATTAGTCTGTGCTTTAGCAACACCCCCTTCCTCCTGTGTTCTCCTGACTCACGTCCTCCTCCCTGCTCTGGGGTGACCACTGTCCTCCCTGACATCTGTGCTCATTATGTTCTGGCTTTTTCTTTTAATAGTTGTCTCACCTAAATATGTGTCAAAACATGGTTTGCTTTTTCCTGTTTTTGAACTTCATAGAAATGGAACTGAGCTATGGATGTTCTTTTTTGATTTGCTGCTTTCACTCAGCACCATACTTGTAAGACTCACCCACACTGAATGTAGCAGAAACTCCTCCGTGTGTGTTCCTGAGAATCCCTTACATGAGTATACCACAATCCATCCATTCTACTGCAGACAGCCTGCACCAGTTCCCATCTGGGGCTATTCCACATGGTGCCTCTAGAATCCTTCTCGTATGTGCCTTTCCTTGTGCACGTGCTAGAGTCGTGTGTGTGTGCACGCCTAGGCAGTGTGCTCGTTAGCCTTGCCGGATACTGTCATACTGTTCTCCAGAATCACTGGTGGCCAGTTTACCCTGAAAACAGCATTTTGTGAGAGTTCCTGCACTTCACATTACTTACATTATTTTTGCTAGTCTGGTGGGTATGGAAGGGTGCATATCTCACTGTGGTTTTAATTGATGCTTTCCTGATTACTAATGAGACTAAGTATTGTTTCATTTGTTCATTGACGATCTCGAGTTCCTCTTCTCTGCAATACCTGCCCAAGTCTTTAGCACACTTTTCTATTCACTTTGTCTTTTTTTGTATTGACTAGTAGGAGTTCTTTATGTATTCTGGATACTTATTCTTTGTTGATTACATTTACTACTAATGGAGTCTTCCAATAGTGGCTTGACTTTTCACTTTCTCCTGGTTTCTTCTTAAGGATAGACGTTCTTAATTTTAATGTAGTTGAATTTACCAAACTTTTCCCTCATGATTAGTGACTTCTGTGCCCTTTTTTTTTTTGCGTTTTTTTTTTTTTTTTTTTAGCTGAGCCATCCTGCTACCTGTTGGCAGCTCAGCGGCTGCTCAGCTCGGGCTGGACTCTGTGCCCTTTAAAATAAATATTTCTCTGACCCCAAGGCACTACCTTATTCTATATCATCTTCTACCTTACAGCATTACTTTTCACTTTTAGGTTTTTTAATGTAATAGCTTTATTGAGATGCAATTCACATACTACCACTCAGCTCACCCACTTAAAGTGTACGATTCAATAGTTTTTAATATATCCACAAAGTTGTGCAACCATCTCTATAAACAATTTTTAAACATCTTCAGCCACCACCAGAAAGAAACCCTGCACCCATTAGCAATCACTCCCCTCTCCTCCCCAACTACACTCCTCTAACAAACAGCCCTAACAAACACTAATCTGTGGATTTGCCTTCTAGACATTTCAGACATGCTGTGGTCTCTTGTGATTGGTTTCTTCCACTTAACATAATATCTTCAAGATTCATCCATGTTGTAGCATGTATCAGTACCTCATTCCTTTTTATTGCCAAATAAAATTCGATTGCATGGATATACCAAGTTTATCCCTTCAGCAGTTAACAGACATTTGGGTCATTTCCACTTTGGGGCTAATATGAATATGTTGCTATAAACATTTGTGTGCAAGTTTTTGTGTGGACATATGTCATCATTTTGGGGGGGGGGTATTAATGTAGGAGTGGAATTGCTAGGTCATATGTTAACTTTATGTTTAGCCTTTCAAAGAACTGCCAGACTGTTTTCCAAAGTGGCTGCACCATTTTACAGTCCCACCAGCAATGGATGAGCATTTCAATTTCTCCCTACCTTTGCCAACACTTGTTATTACTGTCTTTTTAATTACAGTCATTCAAGCAGGTGTGAAGTGGTATCTCATGTGGTTTTGATTTACATATGTGATTACTGGTCATTTGTATATCTTTGAAGAACTGTCTATTCATATCTTTTACTCAATTTTTAATTGGGTGATTTGTCTATTATTGAGTTGCAAGTGTTCTTTATACATTCTGGATACAACTCTCTTATTAGATACATGCTTTGCAAATATTCTCTCTCATTCTGTGGGTTCCTTCACTTTTTTATGTTATCTTTCGAAGTGTGCAAGTTTTTTATTTAGATGAGGTTTAACTTATCTATTTTTTTCTATTGTCATTTATGCTTTTGGTTTATATTTAAGAAGGTTTTGCCTAACCCGAGGTCACAAAGATTTCCACATTTTTTCCCCCTAAGAGTTGTATAGTTTTATCATTTACATTTAGGCCTTACATTAACTTAAGTCCATTTTGAGTTAATGTTTGCATATGTTGTGACATGGGAGGCCATTGTCATACTTTACATGTGGATATCCAGTGTCCCAGCACTATTTGTTTTAAAGATTACTCTTTCGCTTTGAATTATCTTGGCACTCTTGTTGAAAATTAGTTAACCATAATTGTAAGGAGTTTATTTCTGGACTCTCAGTTCTAGTCCATTGATATTTATCTTTATGCTAGTACCACGCTACCTTTGTTACTGTAGCTTTGTAGTAAGTTTTGAAATCAGAAAGTGTGAGTCCTCCAGCTTTGTTGTTCTCTTGCAAGATTGTTTCGGTTATTCTGAGTCTTTTATATTTCCATATGAAATTTTGGGTCAGCTTGTTCATTTCTTCAAAGAAGCTGGCTGGGATTCTGATAGGTATTGCATTGAATGAGTACATCATTTTGAGAAGTATTGCCATCTTAGCAGTATTAAGTCTTCTGACCCATGACCATGGGGTGTCTTTCCATTTATTTTGGTTTTCTTTAATTTCTTTCAACATATTTTTGTCAGTTTTGGAGTGTAACTTTTGCCCTTCTTTGATTAAATGTATCCTGAAGTATTTTATTCTGTTTGAATCTGTTATAAATGGAATTGTTCTCATATTTTCATTTTCAGAATGCTTAATGCTAATGTATAGAAATACAATTGATTTTTGTGTATTGATCTTGTATCCTGCAAACTTGCCAAACTCCCAGACTCATTCATTAGCTCTAATAGTTTTTTTATTGGATAACATGGGATTATCTACATAAAAGATAATGTAAGTGTAGCAGAGACAGTTTTATTTCTTCCTTTCTGACCTGGATAAGGCGCCTTATATTTCATTTTCTTGCCTAGTTGCTCTGGCTAGAATCTCCAGTAGACTGTTGAATAGAAGTAGTGAAAGCAGACATCCTTGTTGTGTTCCTGATCTTAGCATTTAGCCTTTTACCATTAAGTGTGATGTTACCTGTGGGTTTTCCATAGATGTCCTTTATTAGGTTTAAAAGTTCCCTTCTAGTCTTATTTTTTTGAGTGTTTTTTATTTTAAAAAATGTTAAATTTTATCAAATACTTTTTCTTCAACTTTCGAGATGATCATGTGCTTTTGTTCATTTTTCAATTGATATTATATATTTAATTAATTGATTTTCATGTGTTAAACCAGCCTTACATTCCTTGGATAAATTACATATGGTCATGGTGTATAATCCTTTTAATATATTGCTGGATTTAGTTTGTTGGTATTTTGTTGAGGATTTTTTTGTATCTATAATCATAAGAGATTTGGTCACGGGCTTTATTTTCTTGTGATTCCTTGTCTAGTTTTGGTATCAGGGGGATACTGACCTCATAGAATGATTTGGGAAGTGTTCCCACTCTTCAATTTTATGGATGAGTTTATGAAGAATTGGTATTAATTATTTTGAAATGTTTGATAGACTTCAGCAGTGAATCCATCTTTTCTTTGTGGGAAGTTTTTAAATAATTAGTTAAATATTTTACTTGTATAGATTTTTTATTTTTTCTTGAGTCAATTTCAATAGTTTGTGGTTTTCTACAAATTTGTTCAATTCATCAAAGTTATCTAATTTGTTGCCACACAGTGATTCATATTATTACTTTAGAATCCTCACTATTTTATAAAGTTGGTAATGACTTCTCTTTCATTCCTGTTATTAGTTATTTGAGACTTCTATATATTTTTTTCTTACCAGTCTAGCTATGAGTTTCATTTTGGTTATTTTTTTTAAAAAGGAAACAACTTTTGGGGGTTTTTTTTTCCCTCTATTTTTCTATTCTCAGTTTCACTAATTTCTATTCTAATCTTTACTATTTCCTTCCCCTGCTTGCCTTAGGATTAGTTTGCCCTTCTTTTTCCAGTGTGCTAAGGTAGAATGTTAGGCTATTGATTTGAGATTTGTTTCTCTTTTACTGTAGGCATTTATAGTTGTAAATTCATCCCCTCTAAGCAACATTTTAGCTGTACCCCATAAGTTTTGTTATGTTGTGTCCTCATGATTAATCATCTCAGCATATTTAGGAGTGTGTTGTTTAATTTCCACATATCTGTGAATGTCCCAATATTCATTTTTGATATTGATTTCTAATTTCATTCCATTGTGGTAGGAGAACATATTTTATATTATTTCAGTTACTTAAAATTTTTTTTTTGCTAAAATGAAGTGATTTTTAATATATATAAAAAGACTCTCTAAATAATATTCAGGATACATTACAAGTCTGGTTTTAAAACGGATTTGAATTTAAAACAAGTTTTATTCACAATGATTTCAATAAATCAGGCACTCCGGAACACAGTGTGGAGGTGCAATAATTATGTGATGCCTTCTTAATAGTCCAAAGGGATAAAGATAGTTTTCAATCATGGAAATTAAATATTTCTATAGTATTAACCCTTAGGGGCTACTCTCCTTTATAGACTACAATGTTATTGTAAGTTTCATAGACTTTTACTTTATAAAGAAGTCCCACAGGAAGAAATTTCTGGAGGTTTTCCCAGATATATACAGCTACATTTTCTGTTGTGCTTACAATATCTGCAAAGTATGGCACATCTAGATCCAAATTCTTATGGTCAAGGGGCTTCATAATTGCCTCCTCCATATATTCTTTGAGGTCAGTCAAATTCATAATCATTCCTGTAACAGGATCGATCTCTCCAGGTACTGTCACCACAACTTTATAATTGTGCCCATGGCCATTGAGGTTGTTGCATTTCCCAAAGAGTTTCAAGTTTTCTTCATTACTCAGAGATTGGCTGTGGAGCCGGTGGGTCGCGCTGAAGGAGACGAGGCGGGACACTCGCGCCCAGCGGTGACAGCCGGAGGCCGAAGCGCTCAATGCCGAGCGGTACCGCGCCTCACAGGGTCAGCACCTCCTTCCTCGGCCCGCGGCGGAGTCTGGTGTTCAGTTACTTTAAATTTTTAAACCTTGTTTTATGGTCTAGAACATGGTCTATGCTAGGGAATGTTCCATGTACACTTGAAAAAAAATGTGTATTCTACTATTGTTGGATGGAGTTTTATAGAGGTCTGGTAGGTCTAATTGGCTTGTAATGTATTCAAGTCTTGTATTGCCTCGTTGGTCTTAGGCCTAGTTGTTCTATCCACTATTAAAAACGGACTACCGAAGCCGTCAACCGTTATTGTTGAACTGTCAATTTCTCCTTTTAATTCTGTCAGTTTTTGCTTCAGTTATTTGGCAGTTCTGTTGTTAGATGCATATGTGTTTATAATTGTTAAATCTTCCAGAAGAATTGATCCTTTTATCATTAGAAAATAACTCTCTATCTCTAGTAACTTTTTTTGTTTGTTTTAAAGTCTATTTTGTCTGATATTAGCGTACCTACTTTGGTTTTCTTAGAGTTCCTTTTTCCATTCTTTTTCTTTCAACCTATTTGTATCATTAACTCTAAAGTATGTCTCCTGTATACAGCATATATTTTGATCTTGGTTGTTTTATACAGTCTGACAATCTCTGCCTTTTGATTGGATTGCTTAATCCAGTCACGTTTAGTGTTATTATTGATATAGTTGGATTTGCAGCTGACATTTTAATTTATGTTTTCAATATTTCGCATTGTTTTGTTTTTCTATTTCTTCTTTATTGCCTTTTTTGCATTAAGAGACTATTTTTAGTATAATATTTTAAGTCCTTTAATGAACTTTTACTATATTTTTGTAGTTATTTTCTTAGTGGTTACTCTAGGACTACCATATACATCTTAGTTTATCAGAATCTACCTGCAAGTCACAGTAAATTCCAGTGGGATATAGAAATGTTGCTCCTGTATCTCTCTATTTCCTCTTCCAATTTTTCTGCTGTGATTTACTAAAATTTTTTATTTAAATTAAAAAAAAAATGCTCACCCATTTTTCCCACCCCTAACCACCCTACCTTTTGCAACCACCAATCTGTTCTCTATATCTTTGAGCTTGAGTTTTTTTCTGTTTGTTTTGTTTTTATATCCCACATATAAGAGAGATCGTACAGCATTTGTCTTTCTGTACCTGATTTATTTCACTTAGCATGATGCCCTCGAGGTCCATTCATGTTATCATAATGGCAAGATATCATTTTTTATGGATAAATAATATTGCATTGTGCATATATGCCACAATTTCCTTATCCATTCATCTATCACTGGACACTTAGGTTATTTCCATATCTTGGCTATTGTAAATAATGCTGCAATGAAAACGGGGGTGCATATATCCTCGAATTCGTGTTTTTATTTTCATCAGATAAATTACCCAGAAGTGTAATTGCTGCATCATATGGCAGTTCTATTTTTAATTTTATTGAGGAACCTCCATTGTTTCCCATAGTTGTTGCACCGATTTACATTCCCACCAACAGTGCATAAGGATTCCCTTTCTCCACATCCTCGCCAATACCTATTTCTTATCCTTTTGATAATAGCCACTCTAACAGGTGTGAGGTGATATCTTATTATGGTTTTGACTCACATTGCCCTGATGATAGTGATTTGAGCATCTAGTCATGTACTGTTGGCCATCTGTATGTCTTCTTTGAAAAAATGTCTATTCAGATCTTCTGCCCATTTTTTAATAGGATTTTTTGTTTGTTTTCTGTTGAGTTGTATTAGGCTTTTGTATATTTTGGATGTCAGCCCCTTATGAGATATATGCTTTGCAATTATTTTCTCCCATTCAGTAGTTTGCCTTTTCATTTTTTGATGGTTTCCTGTCTACATATTATATCTAGATATGTTACAAGCCCATCAATGAGCTGTTATAATTTTACTTTATATAATTTTGTCATTTAAAAATTAAAGCTGAGATTTAAAAAGTAAAGCAAGCATATATTTATAGAATTTGTTATATAAACCTTATTATTTACCATTTCTGGTTCTCTTCATTGTTTGTGTGGATTCAAGTTACCATTTGGTATCATATCTTTCCTTCCATACAGTTTTGTACCCACCCACCTCCCTTGTGCTATTATTGTCAAATATACTACATTTCTCTATGTTATAGGCCCAACAATGCAATTGTATACATATTGTTTATACAATTGCTTTTTAAATCAGCTAAGACAAAAAAGGAAAAGAAATACACATTTATACTGTCTTGTATAATTACATAATTACCTTCACCAGTGCTCTTTGTTGTTTGTGTGGTTCAAATCACCATCTAGGGTCACTTGCTTTCAGCCTGAAGAGCTTCCTTTAGTATTTCTTGTATGGTGGATATGCTAGCAACAAATTACCTCACTTTTTGTTTATCTAGGAATATCTTGAGTTTCTTTCATTTTAGAAAAATAGTTTTGTTGGCTATAAGAATCTTTGTTGGCAGTTTCTTTTTTCTTTTCTCACTTTGAATATGTTATCCCACTTTCTTATGGCCTCCATGTTTTGGATGAGAAGTCAGCTGTTAATCGTATTGAGGGTTCCCTTGTACTAGATGAATTTTTATTTGCTGCTTTCAAATTTTTCTCTTTGTCTTTCAACAGTTTTACTATTATGTATCTCAGTGTATATCTCTTTGTATTTATCCTATTTGGAGTTTCTTGAGTTTCTTGAATGGGTAGATTAATGTTTTTCATCCAATTTGGAAAGTTTTCAGCCATTAGTCCTTTAAATATTTTTTCTGATCCTTTTCTCTCCCCTCCTTCTGGTGCTCCCTTATGCTTAATGGTGTCCCATATTTCTCTGAGGCTTTGTTCATTTTTATTTGGTTTATTTTATTCACTGGTAAACTAGCTAGCCTACAGTCTAGTTTGTTACCCTAATAGAGCTACAGTCTCATCTTAATCACTTACCACCAAAATCTCCACTGCTATAAGAGTACCCATAGGCTTGAACTTCTCCATGTCCTGTTCAAATAAAGTTAGTTCCTCTCAGTTAGAGCTCTCCATTTTTATGGCCTGCCTCTCTTCCTGGGCAAAGTCTCCCAAGCCACTGCTCCAGAGCTTGAGGCAGGGATAATGGCCCAATTTTCTCTGAGTGATACCCATAGTTTATGAATGGAATGCTGGGTGGGAATGGTAGCCTCTGGTCTTCTCATCTTGCCTTTCCCAGTATGAAAACTTCATCCTATAAGCAAGCTGGGTTGAGGGTAATTGGGGTCCCAGTGTCCTTATCCTACCTTGCCAGTAGTATAGCTTCTATCCTATGAGTCAGGGCTGGATGTAAGAGAGCACCAGACACCTCAGCTGCACTTGCTTGGAATTTATCCTTTGTAACAAGGAGCTAGAGGAATGAGGAGCTCCGGGGTGACATTATAGACTTTTACTGAGAGCTTGGAGAGAAGGAGCTCTGTCTCTTGGGCCACTCCCATCCACAGTGGACCTTCCTTCACACTGAACTTGCAGGGAACCAGGAGTCAGCAGGCCATGGCTCAAGTAGGATTCACTTTTCTTGCTAAAATATAGCAGACTTTTTTGGGAAAATATATCTTCATGTGTTGTATACCCTTAGAGCAATCTCTAGGCACTTTAAATGGTTGGCTTTTGGTTTTTAAAATCGTATTACCAGTTATGGTCTCTTCTCTGGGAAGCAGGTCTACAGAACTCCTTGTGCCATCATTCCAGAAGTGGAATCCCATGTTTGTTTTTTAGTCTACCTATAAGTAACTTTTGTGTGTGTGAATGGTATAAAGTGCAGGCCTAGAATTTGTTGGGGGTGGGGGGAGGTTTGTTTGTTTGTTTTATTTTGTTTTTTACGTGGATCCCAACTTGTGCATCATTTTCTAAAAGATCCATCTGTTCCTCCATGAATCTACAATAACACCTCTGTTTTGCAGCAAATGCTCATATTTTCAGGGGCTTATTGTGGAGCCCTTTCCTCTGTTCAGTTAGTCTATTCCTACACTGATACCACACTGTCTTAATTACTACGGTTATGGTATCTCATAGGACAAGCCTTTGTTCTTCTTCTTTGAGAGCACTGCATTTGTCCCCAGCCCTTTGCACCTGTCTGTAAACTGTAGAATCAGCTTGTCAAATGTGTGCACACAGATGTGCATACCACTCATGGATGCATGCACACACCCTGTTGGAAATTTTATTTGTATTGCATTGAATCTGTGGGTCATTCCAGAAGTGGATGTTTATTTTTTAGTCTACCTGGAAGTAATTTTTTTGTGAATGGTAGAAAGTGCAGACCCAGTTTTGCGTATTTTTTCACATGGATCCCAGCTTGTGCTAGTTCATTTTCTAAAAGGTCCACCTGTTTCCCCCCAGATCTGCAATAACACCTCTGTTTTGTAGCAAATGCTCATATTTTCAGGAGAATGGACATCTTTCCATGACTGCATCTTTTAATCCACAAACATAGTATATCCCTCCATTTGTTTATGTCTGAATATTAATTTATGCAAGCAGTGTGTCTGCTCTCCAAACTGGATCTTTCAGAAACTTATAACATGCTCTGTTATCTCCACTCCTTTCTCCCAAGAGTTGATCTCACTTTAAAAAGTGTCAATGTGAGAAAAATGAATTAACCTTGGAGTCTATTTATGACAGAGAGCCAGATTTCCAGACCTGTAGATGTTTTGGGTAGCTGCCTGTAATGGATCAACTATACCTAACAGATGCAAGAATAAAGGAAGGTACATTTTTGTCACTCAGGAGCACCTATTTGAAGCGCCTCCACAATTTCTTACTAACCAGTTTGCTTCTTTTATGCTTTCTCCAACATCCCAACTGTTTTCTGACAATGGGGAGCTAGCATGAAGCTTTGCTATTTCAATCAAAGCAGGAAAACCTTGATTTTTTTTTTAAGTATCCACTGTTGCTTTCTTTTTATTGCTATTGCTTTTCTGATTACAATGGTATTATATATTATTTGAGAAAAATTTAGGAAATACAGAAAGACAAAAAGAGAAAAATAAAAGTTATTTGCCATCAGAAAGAAAAATGGATAATATTTTGGTATATAACTTTAGAGTTTTTTTCTATACACACAGACACCTATGCACATACCTTCCCAACCCCCCCAAAAGTAGCACTTTGTAACCTGATCTCTTCACTCACCATTAAGTCAAACCATCACTTTCTTGGGAAAAGGGGCTGCAGCCCAGGCAGGACGGTGGTGGATGCTCAGGAGTTCATTGCAGGGTAAGTCAGCAGAGAATTCCTTCAGGAGAAGCAGGGATGTGGAAATCAAAACAGCCCCTGCAGTTCTGCTTCGTATAAACATTTTAAAATCCTGTATTTGGTTAGGTTGTGTTCCAGCTCACTCGTGGAACTCAGCTCACCCATTTTGAGATGGTTGGTTTGTGATTTTGATGGCCTCGCAGTTTTTTCCAACTCTAAAATGTTGGGATTCCAAGATCCCCCCACTCGAATTTGTGACCCCATGCCACCCAGCACTGTCATAGGCTTGAATTGTTGACCTGAGGAAGTTTGTTTAAGTTTCCACCGAGAACATGATTGGAAGGGTTCATGTTTAATCAGGATGGTAGTGCTGTCACTATTTGCACCTAGAAGGGAAACTATTAAAGTTCATTCCATCTGCAAAACTTGTACAGAGTAGAGAGGGTGAATTCTGAAGTTGTCTCTGCTGCTCTGGGCTCAGGACCCGGGACCCTGCCCTCCTCCCTTGAGCTCCACCACTGAAATGAACCCTCCTTTGAAAGGACCTTAGTGTGAATAAATTTGTCTCCATAATGACTGAATAGGAGAAAATTGCACAAATGCATTTGATTATAAAATAAACTCCTTTGGTGGCCAGGCCAAGTAAGCCTGAGTGTGGGGCAGTTGGGGATAGAAGCCTTTTAATCACCCTTTCTAAGCTACCACCAGGGGTGGGGCTCAGGGTTCCCTTTCCCAAGAGCCTCCATTTCAGGGCCAGTAGAAGCAGGTGACTTGGCGCCCTCTACCTGAGCTGCCGGGTATGCTCAGATTCAGGAAGGAGGCAGAGCCCAACTTGGGAGGCTTTCCCGGCTCCAGGAAGGGTGAGGAGAATTCTGAGCCTGTGTGCACGGCTCTATTTAAGCCAACATAGAGAAGAGCATCGTGCTCTAAGCACAGCCAGACAATGTTTCATGCTGAGATTTGGAGGACCGCCTGCTGCTCAGGGTCTTGTGCTGGCTACCTGCCTTAGTGCCCCACCCAGGGGGACCGAGGAGCAATGTGGCCCCACCCTGGAGTGCATGGCGTAGGTTTTAATCAAGGCATCACAAGCAGAGAGGGTGGGAGTTGTGGGGTCTGCCCCAAAGGGTTGCTCAAAGTGGGGCCAGCATCCCATACTCACCCTCAACCTGCTTAAGGACCATTCCAACCTGAGCAAGGTCACTAAGACCCAGGGGTGTTTGTCCCTCATGAGACACAGATCACTCAGTTGCTTCAGCCTCTTTGTGGAGCCAGGTGGGGAAGCCAGTGCAGTAGGCTGTTCTGTGCCAATCAGCTTGCTCACAGAAGCAGGAATTTTCAGCTCACACACTCTCGCGTTGCTGCTGCTGCTTGTTCACACTGTTTCCCTCTCGTGTGTACACACAGTGGGACTCTTATTCTATTGACAGCTGGTTACACAACCTTCCCCGCACGCACGGTGCTGTTACTCGCGGATTTCACATTATCATTCTCACAGTGTTACCCATGGAAACAAACCTTCCCGATCCCCATCACTTCCCAAGGCCCAGATTGAAGGTGCTGACAGCCCCCTGGCTGACCCGTCAGTGCAGACGGGCAGGGGGCCCTATGACCTGAATCCCTCCCTGGAAGGTCAGCCCCACTATTTCTGCCGGGGCAGCTTGTGTGACAGCCAGAAATGCCTCCCTCTGGGCACAATTAGAAAAAATGCCCTGCATGTCAGTGTTATGAATCCCTCTCTCTCCACTGGAAGCCCCGTTTCCACATTTGAAATGCAGAGTCCTGAGACCCTCCAAAGGGCTAGAGAGGGCGCTGTTCGAATGTGTCCCGATCTGTTCTGTTTAAGTGACGTTAATGCTGCAATGCCTGACTTCCATTTGGCTAGTTTATTATTCGCACTCTAAGTGTCACTTGGAACTGGTCCAGAGTGAAGTGGTATCTCTGGGTTACACTCCGATTGGCTTTTTCCCACCTTTAAAAGTCTCTCTCCAGCAGCCTGGAGGTGGGGTTCCTGCTGGCTCCAGGAGAGGTTGTTGGAAGGCCTGGCAGATGGCGACCCAGTCCTCATAGGGACCTTAAGGGAGGGAGGGGACACCCCGCTGAGCATCAACTGGCCAAGCCAAGTTGTGTGTTCGCTCCTTGGCATCACGTGTTTAGGGACAGTCTGACAACCAGGTGGCCTCCAGAATGGGGAAGGCCAGAAGAGCATGCAATATGGAAACTTCATCCGTGGGATGGTGAAAACAACACGTAGATTCTCCCCATGGTCCCCCAAAGCTCAGCTTGAAGCGTTGTCTGAGCAGTCTCCAAGTGTGGAGGCCTTCATCTGGAAGTTTGATGCGATAGGTTTGGGCGCCTGGCAGGGAGCTGTTGGGACTCTGGGTGGGTGGCAGGGGGCAGATTTCTAATGCCCTGTTTATCAGTGTCATGAATCTCACTTTCCCTCTGGAAGCAGTTTCCACCGTGAAATGGTGAGCCCTCTGACAGCTGGGGTTGTCTGTGTGACAAGGAACGGGCCTGCAGTCCCTGGGAATGACCAGTGGAGGCTCGAGGCTGCATCTGTCATAACAAAAAATGCCTGGCAATGGGTGATGGTGTGACTATATTTTTCCATGGCACTTCAGAGGGTCTGAAAACAAAGGGAAGATGGCATTTCCTTGTCTTCCAACTGACATTTATGCATATGAATCAACTACCACTTTCTGTATTATTCTGCAGCTCGGCCCCTTCATTGGATAGGAGGTTCCTCCTCTCCCAGAGAGTTCTTGCATTGGGCAGACAAGTGGCACCCTGGCCTCAGGGACACCCTGGGCAGCATCTCGTCCCCCAGCCAGGCCTCAACCTGCCACCAGGAGTCCCATGCTCTCCCCAGACCTCTTCAGTCATCCTGCTTTGTGGGGGCTTTAGGAACACTAACTAGCTCCAGCTTTACACTTCATGAGAAACACTTGGGAGAATGTCTTCAGAAGCAGATGCATTGGATGCCAGGAATGCCACCTGCTGTGAGGGCAGTGAGAATGCAGAGCTGGCTTCCGGGCAGCCCTGAAATGTGGGCAGGGCTTGCCCGATCAGTGGGTGCTGAGGTCCAGGCTGGGTGGGCTCATCTCACTACACCATACAAGGCTGCCCATTATTGATGGCTTGGGGAGTGGCACTCCTCTGAGTACCTTGGAGCTGGCGCAGTGGTCTCGTCCCTCCATGGACCTGGCTTGCCAATGTTTTCCAAGGCTACCTGGGATCCCAAGAGTCAGGCCTGCTGCTGGGCCAGGAGGCAGCCTGATGTCAAAGGTGCTGGGGACCCGGATGTGATGCCCCAGTGATTGATCTAAGATAGATCAGCCTCTTACCCCCAGAATGACTCAGTGCCCCAGCCGTCTGTCAGACTCCCTGACCTGTCTCTCCCTGTCAGTCCATGGAGCCAGTCACCTCAGACTTCAATGGATCTTCGTTGGAACTCTGGCGCTCTTTCCTTCTCCCCATTCCGAGAGCCACCACCGTACCTTCTCTGGTCCAGTCTCTCCTGCGTCCCACAGCACCACTTTCCCTCATTCCCCCATCTCGAGCTGGTGAAACTGTGAAGTCCAAACCCGAATGCTGCTTACAGACCCGACCCGCTAGGCCCGGGTGGCTCTCTCCAGACCCGTCCTCACACACTTCTGCCTGGGAAGCCTGGCTTGCCCTGGACACAAACCTGTCCTGTATCTCTGCAGGGCTGGGACAGGCCCTCTCTTCCTTTGGGTATCCTCCACCAGGCTTCCTGTGCAGCCCACGGCTAATGCTTTAAAATATTGAAACTGCCCCAAGGATGGGCTGTTTACATGAACCAGGTAATTCACTCTGGTGGAACTAGCCTGGGGGTCAGATATCAAGTGGTGGCCCTGTCCCTGGCAAAGTGGCAGAGCTGGGACAGTCAGTCTCAGCCCCCATCTTGCTGCCAACTGCCAGACCTGCCATCCATGGCTATGTTGTCTAAGTTACCTTGTCATCCCCTCGACCACCAGCTGAGGGTCTTGGCAGCAACCAGCTCCCTCCTCTGCTTGGAGAAATCTGTCTGCTTGGGGCAGACAGAAAATAATTAGGGCGTGACCCATGATGCTATGCGCCAAGAGAGGGCGGTGGGGCTCTGACCACTCACACTCCGAGAGTTCAAAGGAGATGGAACAGTGAGCTTTGAGGGGACCAGAAGGTTCCTGGAGGATGTGGGATTGGAACCAGCAAGATGGTCTTGGGTCGGAAAGGCAGAGAGGCAGGACCAGTCTCAACAAAGGGGACTAACTGGCAGGGTTTCATATCACCTGGGTAGAGAAGTGATGCTCTCCCACCTCTGTCAAAGCTTAGCTGTCCTGTATCCTCACCACTAGGGTTCTGCCCTCAGCTCTGATGCTCTCTGGAGATTTGTGGGTGAGGCTTGGAGGTTAATGGGTTCACTAAGCCCTGCTGATGCCAGGTGACAGGGTGACTAGGAGTCCACCCAGGAAATCAAATGACACAAATACCACTTAGTGGTGCCATTTCAGGCACAACGTGCCAGTTGGTGTCTCTAATATCTCAGTGTGTAGGAGACGCCCACCTGTCAGAAGGGGGCCGGCCTGAGCTGAGCTTTTGTGGAGAAAAAACAAGCAGGCACCAGGGTGGTGGGAAGGGCTGCACTGGGCTGGGCGCCGGGACCTGGCATTCCAGCCTCATTGGGTCATGACTTTGAACAAACCTGGTCCCCTACCACTTTCCTTGGCAGGTGGCCTCACTTCCTCCTTCTGTATAATGAGGGGTTGGCCTGACCGTTTTCTGCACCCCCTTCCCACCATGACATTCTGTGACTCTTCTGTGAGTGGGGTTCAGTGTCTGAGTGTGGGTCTCAGCCCAGCTCTTGCTGAGGGGCCCCAGGAGCCAGGAGCCTCCAGGAGGTGACTGACAGAGTGACAGTCCTTCCTCAAGACACCAGTTGCCAAATGCAACAACTTTCATAATTGGCTTCCTGTTTTATTAAGA
>NW_017731416.1:2730002-2735404 GCF_001890085.2 Hipposideros armiger
GGTTTCTTGCTTGGAGCAGAATTTTGAGGTTTATAAACTCCAAGAAGAGAAAAAAGTTCATACACAAATGTGTTATTGTGATAGAACAGTTTTAGTCTCAAAGATTTAATTCCCCAAATTTTGCCTTAGGAAAAAAAAAATGCTACACGAAGTAAGATGGAAATTAAACTGCCTGCATTAGGGCGTGTTACTCATGGGACTAATTGGGGAACATGACAGAGGATGGGGCATGCCATCTCAGAAGAAGCGAAAGGCCTTTTCAATCATTCTGGAACTTTATTCATTATTTTTGAAGGGTAAATGCATTGCTGTTCTTAACTGCCTGAAATTAAAGTGGAATTTGAAAACATATCCTCTTCTTTGAGCTTATTTTTATTTTTACTGAGCATAATTGGATGATGTAAAGAGACGTTTACTTTTTAAATGTGTCATCTCTTATTTCCCTCAAGCTGTAATCACATCAACAGGAACGTTCCCATTGGGGTTTTATTGCCTTGTCTGGCTTCCTTTTCCAGCCTATCAAACTCAGTGAGTTTAAAGAGTATTCGGGAAGAATGAAAGTCAGTTTATTGCAGAAAGTTTTTTATTGCCTGAAAAATAAACTCTCAGAGACATTAATAGTAATGTTTAGGGTTTTTTTTCTTTTTAACTTGAGATTGGAAGCGAGAATATTTTCAGATTTGGAGTCTGCGAAATGATCACTGGACCAAATACATTTCCATGCGTTAAGGTCAGCTCTTGGAGCCGGCGCTGAATTAAACAATAGATTTTTTTCTTTCTTACCATAAAACAGGCTTTAAAAAAGGTCAGGAAACAGCTAGGTGCTTAGAGGGGGGATATCATCCAAAGTTATCCTTCATATTTTGAAAAATAAGTTAAGATTGTAGTTGGAGTGTGTGATGTAGGCGAGTGATTGGGGCTGGGGGGGGGCGGGGTATGTTGTCCCCTGAGGCCCTGGACATGGTTGAGGAGGGAGCACCTCTGAGCCTCCGTCCACAGTTAGGATGGGTTGTTTCCTGGGCAGCACTGCAGGAGATCTGCTTGGAACCTACCTTCCCAGGTTAGAAAGTGGGGCCATGGGGGCCTTGAGGCAAGCTGGCACTCTGCATGCCTGTCTGTTGGGGGCAGTTTTGAACCTAAGACCCAGACACAGAGGGGGTCAGTCTCCACTTCCCCACCTGTCCTGCTGTCTCTAGCTCACTAGGAATGCCCCTGCGAGGGATGCCGGCCCACGACCAGCAGAGGACTAGAGAGGGAAAGGGTCCCAGGTCAGAGCTGGAACTGAGCCAAAGGATAATGAAGGAAACACTGTAAAAAGCAGAAAAGGAGGGGCTTTCATGAATCAAAATGCACTCTAAATCTATATGAATCAAAACATTAATGTCACTGCTAATAAGTGGATAAATTCAGGGATTTGGTAAGAAATGCATCATTCCTGTGTAACTATCACACCAATAAAGATATAGAACAATGCATTTACCCCCAAAAAGTTCCCCCGCTGCCCTTTCCCAGTCTGCCCCACCCCCAATCAGGGCAATTGTTAATCTACTTTCTATCATTATCTATCAGTTTAGCCTATTCCAAACTTCTTAGTGTGATCATAGATGTTCACATACTATGAACTCTCTTGTATCTGGCTTGTTTCACTCCGCTGAATACCTTTGAGCTTCATCACAACATTTATTCATCAGTGCCCTAGTCAGTCTTCAAACAGCCATAGCATTTCACCCTGTGGACACACTGTGGAGAAGATAGATGTGGTCTCTGCCTTCTTGAGTTGACTAGGCACCTTCTTGCCCAGCTTTTCTGCCACCAGGAATCTGTCCCAAGGAAACCATCATAACCGTGCAAAAAGGCTTGGGTGGCAGCACAACTTACGTTAGTGAGAGAAGCTTACAGAACGGCCACCGGGGACTCATCGGTCTATGGTGGAGGGAAGGACAGAATCTTACCACGTTGTCACTGATCATGATCTAACTAGAAGAGATACAATGTGACACAGGAAATGCTGACAACAGGTTAGGAGCCAAAAGGTTACAGACCAGCGTGTATGAGATGACCCACCTGTAAGAATTTCCATATATGTAACTAGCTGGATACTCACCCCGAGTGTTAGGATCACAAACTTATTGCCTTTTCGGTGCTTTTCTTTACATTCCATCTTGACTTCAGGGCGTGTGTGTCATTTTCTAATAAGGAAAAGCATTTCATGAAAAAAGAAGCATCCTGGGAAAATCTTACATCTGAAAAAAAGGTCTTGAAACCATTTGCAAAGCCATCACCTTGCTGCAGGCTGGACCTCAGAGAAAAGCAACAGGACAGGCGAGACCCTGAAAAGGAACAAAGCCTCATCTGGAGAGGCACCATCACCTGAGTGAACCCAAGATGTCTGGGCACGGCCTCTGGGGACAGGGCCATCGGCACAGCCAGGCAGGGCCCTCTCTACCTCCCCACACAGCCACTCCATTGTGGGGCCTTCTTTGCTGTCAGAGTCCAGCCACCGCTACTTGATTCTGGGGAAAATGACATGTGTAGCCGTAATCCCTCTAATCCACCTTGATTGGCTAATGTTGGAGCTGACGGGTTGACTTGGGCTGTGTGGCAGGCAGAAGGATGTCCCCCACCAAAGGTGCCCACATCCAGTCCCCGGAACCGGTGACTATGTTCCCTTACACGGCAAAGGGGATCGTGCGTATATGATAAAGTTAAGACCCTTGAGATTGGGAGATTATCCGGGTGGACCCTACTATAAGGGTGCTTATAAGTGAGAGAGGAAGACAGAAGTGCCAACACCTCAATGTTAGCCCCGTAACACCCATTTTGGACTCCTGAGCTCCAGAACTGTAAGATGATAAATTTGACTGTGGCAGGTGGGTAGAGCAGCCACAGGACACTACTGCAGGCAGCCAAGGTGTCCTGAGAGAGGAAGACAAGGCCGAGAACCATGGGGTGAGGCCGTGTCTGCGGGAGGGACCGGTGGGCCAGGACGGGAGGTGACTCTGTCAGCTGCACACTTGCCAAACTGAGCTGACACCACGTCCAGCCGGCACTGAGAGAGCTCCATGCTGAGTCAGAGCTGCCTGGTCACCCTGAGCGTGAGCTGGCCCTGGGGGTGCTGCCTGTGCCCGCACACGGCCAGCAGCAGGAGTGGGAAGGCCCAGGGATGCAGTGTGGTCCCAGCACTCTTTTCCTTTGGGGACCTCAGTGTGGATGTCTCAGTGCCCAAGTCACCTGCTTCTGCCTCATCCTGGGGGTGCTAGAGTGAGGCCCGAGGAGGCAAATCTTCAGAAATGAGCCAGACAAGGAACCCCGGGAAGGAAGTGGAACCTGTGAAGCCTGTGGGAGACAAGGAGGCAAGGAGAGGGCACTGCAGTCTCAGAGGGCAGGCAGCAGGGCTGCAGTTAGATGTCTGGGGAGGGCACAGTCCAAGGGGAGAATTCATGTTTGCTTAACAAGGGATGACGTCAGAGCTTAAAGCCTTGGCTCAAGTCAGCACCTTCTAAACTGCTTTCTATAAAATAGACAACGAAAGGCCAAACACAACTAGAAACCAGTTCCCTGACTCGCAACTGTGTCCACGCGCCTTTTTCACTTACTGCCAGTTTGTTATTTGTATGATTATTCGTGGGCAGATCCTGGGCTCAGGCACTGAGGATCCAGTCAGGAGAGAGGGCAGAGTGGACTGTCCCTGCCTTGGGGACGCCTGGTGTGAGGAAGACAGATGGCAAACAGGAAGTTCTGATCGGGAGGGGCAGGGCGTCAGGACAGCACAAGTTGGAAGGAAGCGAAAAACTACCCACTTCCCACTTGCTCTTCTCAGCCCTGGTTTGTGTGGCTAACGATGCCAGTGTCAGACCCTCTCACGCTGTTTCCTCCCCAACTCACCAGCAATCTGATCTGGCTGCACTGAGCAGTGGCTTTCGGGTCCCTACCCAAGGTCTGTCCACAGGTCCCCAGTGCGCCCCAGCTCCACACTCATGCCCCCTGGGCATCTTGGGCTCCAGGATCAATGCAACACTAGCTGGGCTCTGCACGCATGCTCATCCTAGACTATGAAACTGACCTGAAATTGAAAAGGGGATTAAGTGCCCCTTTATTAGCTCTGCTGTGAGTGAATGCACTTTGGGTTGGACTGTTACAGGCAAGGAGCTGTGCGATGTGGCTTACAGGGTCTCATGTGCATGCCCAGCACCCTTATAAAAGCCCCAGAGGAAGATTCAGGAGATCTCTTTCAAAAGAGATCAGTCAGAGGGTTGGTGCCATGCCCTCTTAGTGAGCCCAAGGGTCCCTGCGAGGCAGGCCAGGAGGCAGACCCAGGGAAGCCGTGCCTGGAACCATGACAGTGGGCCCTTCACTCCTCCCGCCCTTTTAAGTTGCTAGTCTTGTGATGTCCCCTGCCATTGCTGTTCACAAAGTGGCTGCCCAGTGACCACCATTTCCCCATTACAGATCCTTCCTTGGCCTCTTTGGCACTGGTTCCCACCTAGAGAAGGTGGAGAATCTCTTGACATGTGCTGAGGGGCCTCCTACCTGTCCTCTGTGGCCTGGCCTCTCCCCTCAGGTCGGGAGCCTGGCCTTAGCCACCAAGGCTCTCCTCCAGGACATGCTTCTTTCTCTCCAGTGGTAGGTGTGCCCTCTGGTACCTCCTCCTGGAGGCCCTCCCAGACTCCATCCCCAAACCCAGGTTCAGTGCCCTTCAGGGTATGCCCAAAGTGCCCAGAGGGGCCATGGCTGGCGATGACCCAGCCGTGTCCCCAGGCCTGGCACACGGTAGACACGCTGTATGTGTTGTGGTTGAACCTATGGTAAATAAGAATTATTTTGCAGTAAAACTAACCCTCCCTAACATCTGCTTTGCAAAACTATGCTTTTAATTATGAGGACTTTTTATAGCAGGGCCCCCATGACCCCAAATGTCCCTTAGGACCCGGGCCCCCCTGCCTCTGTGAAAGGCTTGAGATTCTTCCTCTTAAAAAATAAAGTGCCACCCACACTGGCACTGCCCAAGAGGCCTGGACACCCACCCTCACTGCATCAGATGGTTCCTGATACTTCTCCCACAGACCAGGGCCCAGCCATGGGTGTCAATCTCAAGGCCTCAAGGGTGCAAAGAGGTCTCGGACCAGCACAAAAAAGTGAATCTGAATCTGAAATGAAAGATGAGAAACCCCTTCTTGAATATGAAAACCCAATTCGCTGGAGGATTTATTTGTAGGCTTACTTCACAGCTAAATTTGGCTTTGCTGATGCTGGTTCTAAGTTCGCCCTAGAGCTTGCCATGCCCTGAGCCCAAAGAAAGATTCAGCCATATTCAATTTAGCCCCACGCTAAGTGTTGCTTACTTGTTTTCTCTCTTCAAACCTTGATAAGCCATCTGGGAATAACTGTTAACGAGAATGCTC
>NW_017731416.1:2741644-2747015 GCF_001890085.2 Hipposideros armiger
CCAAAATGGAAGTAAGACAGGAGTAAGTTAGGAGACAGGAGAATCAATGAAAAGACGAGGTTTAAAACAAGGGATTTAAAAAGCTACAGGAGACAGGAGAAAAGGGATCAATCAGAAGACTAGAATTTAAACCCCAGATATAAAACTTAGATAAATGGAAAAGGAACGGAAAAAACAGAATGAATTTCATAACTAAATATTTTAAAAGGAGATAAGTTAAAATAAAAGTATAAGGTAAGGGCTTTTAAAGATAAAGCATATAACTAGTAGGTGCTGAGAAAAAGGGTGAGAAGAGGAGACAGCGGAAGTGTCGCAGGAGAGTGTGTGAAGAAGGCCCCAGAGTCGCTGCAGCCCCAGGCCCACCTCCTATGCATAGCCTCCCCGTCCCTTGCTGCTTCTTTTTCCCATGGCTAAGGGACAGCATTTCCCATTTTCAGTGGGAAACGGCTGTCCTTCCTTTCTGCACAAGCACAGCGGGCCCGAGGTCTCGGCGCTGGACCCATCAGATAAACCCTGAAGGTGTAGACAGGAAACCCCTAGAACGCCCCCCCCCCAGAAGGCGCTCAGGCAATGTGTCGGGTGAGTGAGAACGAATAAACAAATATGCAAGGGGACAAGCAAAGGCGTCCCTGCCCTGCTTCAGGAGGGGTGATGGGGCCCCACAGGCAAATCTTCCAGCACGGGTCCTCACGTCTGTCACACCCAGTGCCCACTTTATACCACAAATTTTTTGTAATATCCCCTTTACAACCTGATGTGAAAATTATAGATGACACAATCTAGTTGCACATCATTTCAAAGTAGGATGCCCTAATGGAAATGTAACTGAGAAGTACAAGGAAAGTAATTTGTAGTAAAATACTACGCATTTCAATAGGCGGGTGCTCATACAAGCCCACAACAGGATTCAGAATGCAGGAGCCAGATGGTGGCATGAAAGTAACCTCAACAAATGCAACTGATGCGGGTGTCAGGTGTACTGAACTGGCAGCTTATACCACAAACAACGCATCGCCATCAACAACGAGCTCATGGGGAGCAGCTTTGGATAAACTTCTGAAGACAACAGTACTCTTCCCTTGGTTTTCACAGTAGCTGTAACTCAAATCGCCAATAGGTCAAAACCACACACTAGATACTTCGCATTTACCGTATGTATAACCAGAGTTGCGTTCTAGGCTCAAATAAATATAAAGATGTTTTCACCTATGTGGATCTCCAATGAGACACTCAAAGAAATAGGGACATATGACAATTTATTGTTGAGAAGAACATCTGGCATCCCCAGTCCTTGCCCTTTCAGTACTAATGCCACCTTCATCCGCGCACCACACCCTCAGCCACTGTGACAACAGAAAAACAGCTACGAGGCAGCCCTGCCTTACTTAGAACCACTGTCAGCAGGAGAAGCTTGGCTGAACAAGAGAGCATTTGAAAGCCCCCTTGGGTCTCCTCGTAGCTCTCTGGGTACATATTCCAAGCCTCAGAAGTTA
Organism: Hipposideros armiger; assembly: GCF_001890085.2. NCBI lineage: Eukaryota > Metazoa > Chordata > Mammalia > Chiroptera > Hipposideridae > Hipposideros > Hipposideros armiger. The sequence goes on from NW_017731416.1 coordinate 2,743,138, forward strand.
CAGGGGACATCTTTGTGGTGAAAGAAGGCATTTGGGGTGAGAGCAGGGAAGGCTGCAAGAGAGACCTATGAGTTTTGGCCCAGCTGTATGAGTCTGGTGCTCTGTAGGTTCTTGGGCAGAGGACAGTGAAATGAGTCTTGTGGAAACTGAAGACAGCAGCTAGAAAAGAGGAAAGAGATGTGAGCTCAAGCAGGAGCAAAGGACCCACTGAGAGCCACTGCTGTTGTCTAAGAAGCAGCAGATGACAGAAGAGAGGATGCTTCTCGATTAGAGTAATAAATAAATATACAAAATTATTGTCATCAACCGTAAAACCTCAAGATGACAGATGAAGGGTCGGAGGGAAGGGGCTCCCATTCCCATGGTTTTCATCTAGTTAGTAGAAAGCTCTGGAAAGAAGCCAGCACTGCACAGCTGGAGTGTGAACCTCTCCTTGGAAAATGTATTCAAGCAAGGAGAGGTCAGGAGTCGCGTTGCAGACTCATTCTCAGTTGCAAGGGCCCAGAAAAGATANTTTTGTTTTGTTTTGTTTTGTTTTTTGGCTTTTTCAAACTAGGGCAAGTATTTTAAATAGGCCTAAGTTCAAAACTTAGATCTTGAAAACAGCTTTATTGCTATAAATGATGATGCTGCCTTGTGCCTGTATAAGAGACTTCTATTTTCAATTAGTTACTTGCTGTTACTTTGAATGAGCAACCGCAGTGAGTTAAAATCCTGGGTGCTGGGTTTCACCCAGCCCCTGTGTCACAGGAGTATGTGCTATGTATCCTCCCAAGAGGGTGTGAGAAAGGGGCCATGAGGAAGCAAACAGAAGAAAGTTTTCAGTGACAAGTGTGGAATCTGAATTATGGGATTACATTTTAATAAACGGTACTGTTGTTTTCCTTGTTTCTTAGTTCAGGCTACTACAGCAAATTACCATAGATGAGGTGGCTCAAACAACAAACATTTCATTCTCACAGTTCTAGAAGTGGGAGGGCCAAGATCAAGATGCGAGCAGATGCTGTTCTGGTGAGGGCCCACTGCCTAGTTTATAGAGAACCATCTTCTCATACTCACATGACAGAGAACAGAGAGAGGAAGCAAGTTCTCATGGCTCTACTTATAAGGTCGCCAATCCCTCATGACCGAACTGTCTTCCAAAGACCCCACCTTCAAATACTATCACATTGGGGTTAGGATTTCAACATACAAATGTGGGGGCGGGGGGGGCAGTACACAAGCATTCAGTTCATAACAGTCAATAAACAAACATTTATTGAGGACCTGCTATGTACTTGTGACTGTGCCAAGCACTGCGGATACAGTGGTGACCATGACAGACAGTATCCTTGTCCTTGGGCTGCTTACATTTGAGAAGAATGAGACAGAGAATAAGCATATGAACAGACAAGTATGATAAATGATAAAGATGCTAAAGAAATGTAAATAGGATGATGTTTCCAGCGGGGGTTTCATGGTTAGGGTATCTTGGGCCGGCTTCTGTGAGATGACATTTGAGATGAGAGCTGAATGTTGAGAAGGAGGCAGCCATGCAAAAATCTGAAGAAAGAGAGACCCAAGCCAAAGCTCAGCATGTGCAAAGGCCCTGAGACTGGAAGGAGCTTGTCATGCTCAAGGACAAAAAAAGTCACCATGGCTGGAGCATCGGAAGTGAAGTGAAAGATGGTGGGAGATGAGGTCAGGGAAGGAGCCAGGAGCCAGGCAGATGGGGTCTAGAAGGCCATGGTGAGGAGGCTCGGTTGCCCGTGAAGGTGGAATAAGAATGAGAGGAGCAGCCCCTGTCTGCTGGGGTGGGAGAGGATCAGAGGGCTAAGCTGCATCCTTTTGTCTGGTCCCACCGGAGCCTTTGGACACCAGGATGCCCAAGCTTTGCAGGCTGCAGGATGATAATTCAGACAGTGAATGTTAATACCCACAGCCCTGGTTCGACCTTTTCAGCATTGGGTGTTCTGATTAACTGGCCAATCTCTCTCTTCAGCGCATAGTAGAAGACACTTTGTTCAGGAGGAAGTTGAAATGGCCAGCCCATCTAATAACAGAATATTGAAAAGGTCACAGCAGTACAGCTGAGTCCTCCAACCTACAAATCACAGAGAGCGTCGGCTGAGATAACTCATTCTCCTGACAAATCAAGGAGCAAGGACTGAAGACTGCACAGCTGATTAGGCTCATCGGAAAGCGGAGAGCCAGGGAGAAATCGATGGAAGAACACCACGGCCCCATGCAGGGGGTCAGGGCAGCAGGGGTGCTGATTAACAAATCAGCAGTTGGGGGAAGTGTGCTGCCCCCTAGTGGCCACTCAAATGACAGCAGCGTCTGGAGGCAGTCTGGAAGGCCCAGGTAAGCCTGGTACCTGTTCTGGCCTCAGGGAGGGAGGCCCTGTCTTAGGGGGCCCGCCAGACCAGGAGTTTCGTGTAGGCCTTTTCCGTTTTGCCACAGAAGTATTAAAAAGCACCTTTTCCTAAACCATGGCTAGATAAAATACTTGCCATTAAAATCCCTGAAGTTCTATTTCTTTTTCCAGTAAGGATTTTTTTTAGAAATTAGCTTTTGCCATGACCAGCCTTTGGAAAAAGAGTGAGCAAGAACATGCAAAACTCAGACGCCTCATAAAATGAGGACAGGTTTTATGCTTTCATTTATTATGGAGTTCCACAAACAACGTTCAAGAAAAATTACTGATTTAATTAAAGACCAAGCAATTAACCTTCTCTGTGCTCAGACAGAGGCCTTCACGAGGGCTTTCCCCAGAAGTGTGTCTTCATCTAAGAGGCAGTGGCCGCAGAGAATCTTAATAGATCAGCGAAGCCAGATTGAAATGGAAGGCTCACCTTAAAAAGAAATCTAAGAAGATTAAGAGACAGACGAACATCAAAAATGACTCTGATAAAACCACGACAAAGAACGCTAGAACTGAAAGAGAGAACCAGGATACACAGAATATATTTTTTCAATCACTGGCACAAAGATTTCAGTGGGCTTTGGAGATAAGGGGGCCTGACATTTTGAGAACGGTTGATTAAAAGCTTTTCGGCACAAATGCTCATTTTCACTGGGGGTTGAGCACAAAAATCCATGGAGTAAATTGAAATTCTAAATGCTAAGAGAAGACTAAAAGATTTACTGCCACAGATTCAATTAAGTGGCTAAAAAAAAAAGTACCATCTCCTTCAGGACTCATTTAGGTGCCCGCCTCATAACTGCACAATTTCCCAAACGCTATTTGCTAATGTGTGTTGGGGAGGCGAGGAGGGGCTGGTGGTTCCTGCAGGAGGGGTCCTAGTGGTTGCAGGACCTTAAATCAGGAGCTAGAGGTCTCAGCACCCGCTGCTGAGTCCTCCCTTCACAGCCCCACTGCCACCCACACTGGGAGGTTCCTTGTCCCCTGGAAGCACGCTGGTGTTCCCTCAGGGGCCCCAGGCCTGAGACCACGGGTTTCATTAGTGACCCCCACTGCCCACAGACCCCAGCTTTAGAGGCTAAGAGTGGTCCAGGATTTGCACTCTTAGAGACAGAGCCTAGCTCAAGATGTCCCCGCTGGGCAATGATGGAACCCTCCACTCTTCGGTTCCATATTCTGAGCTGCCAATCTGCCTGCTGGTGCTGGAATGTCGCGTGGGTGCTGCCTTAGCCAGGCTGTTCAGTCAGAAGGGATTATTTAAAGAGCTGCTCCTAACAGCATACTTAAGGCCCAGAGATGGGCTAGAATCAGCAGAAAGGCCAATGAGTTCTTGCAAAGTGGCAAGTGTTAATTTAATGCTTTCTGCACCACTGTCTATGAATTAACCTAGCCATAGTAAACTATCGTTAGCTCAAGTGTGAGGTGGTCTCAGTGGTGAGAGGACCTGCGCAAAGCTGTGAACACTGATGAAAAG
>NW_017731416.1:2752485-2777068 GCF_001890085.2 Hipposideros armiger
GTGGCTGCCATCACTTGGCTGCCATCAGTCTGTTCACCATTTGGTGGAAAAATAGTGCTTCTGGGCTGCGGGTTTGATGTGGGGGACATGAGATCTGAATGGGCACAGCCTTTGCATGAAAAGCTTATCACAGCGCCATCAGCTAAAGGGCTGGCGCCGTGCCTTCTTAGTTATATCAGTATCTATCGGTGATCACATTGCTTACCTGCCCAGTGCCCAGCCCTTTGCTGGCCCACCATCTGGGGTCCATCTTGGGCCACCGGAGGCATGAGTCCAGTCTCTGCACAGGAGTGTATGTGGTCTCTGCGAAGGGAAAATGACTCTACACCCTGTGGTGCCCACCAGGCTGCTGGGGACAGAGGCGGAGAAGCCTGGGCCCGAGGCCACTCAGGCTCTCCATGACATCCTGTCCATCTCAAAGCTTCAGTGCACACTGAGCCGTGACAACTGAGCTGGGGAACAGCCAGGTCTCCCCAACAGTCTCCATGCTGCTCTGAAAACACATTCCTTTTTAGGAACAGCTGATAGGGTTCCTGTTTCAGCAATAAGGCTTTACTCTCCTTTGTTTCAGGACCAAGTGGGGCCAACTTGTGGGTGTGTTGTTCTAACTCCTTCTCTTTTCAGCCCAGTAAGCGTAGTCCAGTTCAGGGTAGCCCTACAGACTGCCCACACTTTTTGTCCACAATATAATTTTTCTCAATTCTTAAGATAATCCTACACGTGGCCAAACTAAGCTTAAGTTTGAGAGCACGAGTGATCTGCCTGAGGCCACCCAACAGGAGCGGAGCCAGACCAGACCCAAGCTCCTTAGCTGCCCATGAGCAGAATGGCTGTGGCCGCGTGTGTTCACGGGTCCACTCCTGACTTGTGCTGTTGGTCAGAAGCTCCGGCTGGTCCTCTGTAGGGAGGGAGCCAAGGAGGACGATGCTGCATGCACCACCAGCATGTTTGGGGTCCCTGCTGCTGCTCAAAAGAACTGAATTTCAGAAAAGACAGCATAAACCCTGAGACCCCGTGGTGAACCAAGTCCCAGCAGACAGCATGCTTCTTCCTGCTTCTGAAGTTGTTATTTCAGACGTGTGTGTGTGTGTGTGTGTGTGTGTACAGCTCCTCAGTCTCTACTCTAACACTGTCAGGTGGCAACTTTTTAAAGAAAAACTTCCAAAAAGTATCGATGTGTCATGGCTCTAGTTGCCCCCACCCCATTCCATTAAGCATAGGTCCCTCAAGATATCTGTGTAACACTCTCATTCTCACTCCAAGTTGTTGAACTTGAGAAATGATGCCCCACATCCCCTGCCACCAAATTCCAGGGAGGCAGGAAAGCCTCACCTTTTTTTGGATGTGAAAGGGACCCCTCAGGGCCCTGCCTCCCCCCCTTCGCCCCCCCTCACACAGTCTGCTGATTAGTCTGGCTCCAGCCTCCCTGCTGATTTTTGTTCCCTCCTCTGCAAAGGAGTTGTCACCAAAAATTATCTCCAGAGTGAAAAAAAAAGTTCAAGAAAAGAAAAGTTCCTATTGGCTCCTCCCACAGACCAGGGTAGTGTCACAGTACACTCACAGCTTGGCTATGAATGGCATTCATAAAGTCTAAGGACATTAACACTGAACTCTGAGCTAACCAGAATGCAGTCTATTTCTTCTGGGGGGAGGGATAGATAGGAGGGTGCCTGTTTATCTGGGGAACAGGGGAAGAATTGTGCAAAAGAGAGCTAAAATTTCATCTTCCATAGGATGTTAATAAGCAATGCCTAACACTTAAGAAACAACGAGTAGAATGTTTTTTAGGTTAATTCCAAACTAAACAAATAAAAATGCTAAAAGAGACTGCCTCTAAGGAAGAGGAATGGAAAGAAGGGAAAAGTCTTGCTGGTTTTCGTGAAAAGACTTAAGTAGCTATTGGACTTTAAATAAAGGGCTTTAAATTCTTTAAATTAAGGGCTTATGTAACTTTGTTTAAATATAACTTTTTAATGTATGTTAAATATTTAAAGATATAAGAAAGAGTAGAAAGCATCCTAAAAGAACTACACACTCTAAAAAAAAAAAAAGAGCCAAATGGAACTTACAGGAACAAATTTTTAATTGCCATAAGAATTAAATATATATATATATTAGCTGAAGAGAAAATTAATGAATTGAAGGACAGCTGAATAAATAGCCCAGAATGCAGCATTGAGAGAGAAAGAAAATAGGAAACAGCAGCTAAAATATGGATGACAGAATGAGAAGATCCAACATACATCTAATGGGAGTTATAGAAGGTGAAAATAACAAGAATGAAAAACACTCTTGGAATGAAAAACCATGTTTGAAAATATGGCTGGGAATTTTCCATGATTGAAGAAATACTTTAATCTTCAGATTTAAAAAAGTCCCAAGCAAGATGGTAAAAGCAGATCCAAGATTAAACAAATAATGGCAAAATTGTAGAACATCAAAGATAATGAGAAAAGTGTAAAAACAACCAGAGACCAAAAGACTTAGTACCTACAAAAGGACAATATTTAGACCGACAGAAGATAACAACAACAGGTGGTAGAACATGACGGAATAATGCTAGAAACTGCAAGGTGGCCCCAGGTGGAGGAAGTGAAAATGCAGTAAGGGGCAGTGGAGCGATCTGTGCACAATCCCCTCTGCTTGCCAAAATAAAAAATTTATATTGGGCAGGTACTGCTAGCTGCTTTCCAATATCCGTCTCCCCACCTCCCTCTTCAATGACAAAGTGTCTAAGTCATCTGAACACATTGCCGTTCAGACAAAATTCTACATTCCCCAGCCTTCCTCATCACTAAATTGGCCTTGCAACTCAGTTCTGGCCAATCAGATGAAGCCACAGTGTTATGTGAGAGTTCCAGAAAGTCACCTTACAGAAGAGGGAGCAGCCCTCTTCCTTCCCTTGCTGCCTGGAAGGAGGCTCTTTGGGCTGGATCTCGAGCTCCATCTTGGACCATGAGGCCCAGGGCCACACCCAGGGGATGGCAGAAATGGTGAACTGGGATGACCCCGCATCTGTGACAAGTTAGCGGAGACACCATGCCCGTTTTGAATTTCTTGCCTCTGGATTCTTTTACATGAAAAAGATAGCAGAAACTTAAAGCTCATTTAAGCCACCCTTTTGGGGTGCCTGATACTCACAGCAGATTTAACGGATGCTGAAGAGCTTTTGACTGTAGGAATGAAAGCAGGAACCCAAGCCTTGGGAGAAATGTTGAGAAGGAAGAGAGTGAGGGAAGAGACAAGGGAGGTGGTCGGGCCTGAGAGCCCAGAGTGGAGGGAAGAGCTGGTAGTGTGCACAGAACAGGGACCCTTCCTGCAGCAGGGAGTCCTTGCGGGGCAGGAGGCAAAGGGGGGCAGGCTGCAGCGCTAGCACAGAGGCACTGGCCCCCGAGGGCCCTACCTCAGTGCCTGTAATAACTGTCTCCCTGGGAGGGTGTGTGACATGCTCTCTGAGAGCAGAAATAAAGATGCAGTCCACCCTGTGGGTCCTTTGTGGTGTGACAACTCAGTTGGCATCAGAGCATTACATTTCAAAGTGCTGAGCTGGGCTGGCTGTGATCTTAGCTTCTTTGGTGCAGTGAGGTTGTACCCTGTAGGTCAGTGGTTTCTGCGCTGTTTGAAGCTCCTCAGAGAGCTGGAGCTGCAGGGAGGGGGAGAGGGAGGAGAAAGATTTCTCTCTCTCTCTCTCTCTCTCTCTCTCTCTCTCTCTNGATGGGCACTGAGCTTCGGAAGATATAAAGAGATTAACATTCACAAGGAAAGGGCAGACCTGGGTAGCTTGGAGGCTGATGGCATTCAGGAGACCACGTGTGGGTGTAGCTGCCAGAAGCCTCAGTGCAGCCCAAGTCAACCTGGAAGGTTGCATCTGCAGCTTCCCATCTATTGGGATGGGCACCTGTATTTGGCTCAAGATTGGCTTTTCCAACTATAAGAGAAACTCAGTCCCTGAAGCGCCATCTGACGGAAAATCCCCTTTTACAGAAAAAGCCAGTTGGCACCAGGAAAACCCCTGGCCTGCCAACAGATAAAATGATTAGAATGGGCCTGACAACAAGCCAACAACATATCCACTGTTGGGGCAGAAGGAAAGGACCTAGTAGATTTGGGTTTGGCAGGTCCAGGTAATCTGACAACAAGCTAAGGGCACAGCTGTCCATGGAGCCAGATTGCAGGGGCTCCCGTTCTGTGGTTGGGTGTTGGTACGCTTGTTTCCTGGCTGAGGTATCTGCACGCAATACACCTCCTGGTACCAGGAAACTAACGAGGCCCGAGTTCTCTCCTTGCTCCTCTTCCCACTCTATGGAGTTAGGTAACCCCCAAGACCTCCCTAACTTCTGATACCAACTGCTAGTTTAGGAGTGTCCCCAAGACCATGCTCATGGTTGACAATTTGCTACAAGGGCTCACAGAATTCAGAAAGGTGAGTGTACTCATGGCTATGGTTTATTGCAGCCAATGGGTCCAGGTTAAATGAAGAGAGGGAAGAGGCTTATGAGGCAGAGTCCAGAAGGGTTCCAGGTGCAGAGCTCCCAATCGTCCTCTCCCAGTGGAGGTGTGTGCGTGGCGCTTGCTTCTCCCAGCAATGATATGTGACAGTGCACATGGAGGGTGGCCAACCAGGGAAGCTCACCTGAGCCTTGGTGTTCAGAGGTTTTACTTTGGCTCCGTCACATGGACATGGTTGACTGCCCTGTGGCTGACTTTCGTCTCCAGCCCTTTCAAAGGTTGAGCTGATACAATATGATGCGTGGCCCTCACCATAAATTGCATTGTTAGCGTAGACTCTCTGATGTGGCCCCAATGCAGCTCAACAAAGACACTTATCAGGTGGGACATTCCAAGGATTTAGCTATCACCTCCCAGGAACCAGAAGACAAAGGACAAGGTGAATCCTTTACTAGTTTCCATCTGTACAATGATGATGGGGTTGGACAGAATGGTCTCCTGGCTCCTTCAAGATCTCAGACTCGGAGTCTTAACCCTGTTGGGCCTGGGACTATCAACAGTAAGGCATGGAGAACAAAGTTCCAGTTAACCAGCACAATGCAATGTGAAATTGTGTTACATTTCTATTCAGGGACATCCCGTGTTGCCTGTGGAATTGTGTTTGATTTTTTTCTCTCCCATGGGTCATGGCTGGCAGGCCTTTTAAAACCATTAGCTTTAATTTCCTTTTCTGCTCCCTTGATCTTTGAGTCCGAACTCCTGCATGGCTAACTGCAGAAACCCCCACAGTAGATGTAAACCTGCTTCCTTGNTGCACTCAATTTTCTAGCAATTAGAAGTGTCGTGGTTTTTTGCCCTCAGCACCACCCAGACCCTCTCTGAGTTTGTAAGTCCCACACGGAGGCAGGGGTCTCCACACAGCCTTACCTCTGCAAAGAGGACTGAAGTCACAAAATGCGTTTTCGTTTTTGGCCTGTGAACTTGAGAGAACTATTCTGAGATTTCACTCGATATGATTACAAACCCCACAAGCCCTCGTGTCCTGGCTCTAACTACCAGTTATTGAAAAGATAATGATGACTTAGATGTTTTAATTAGCCTGCAGGAGTACCCTGGTTCTGCTTATTCAAATGAGTTAATTTCAAAGCCAGTGTGCGGTTGTTAGCAAAATAAGAGCCAGATTGTTCAGATGATTTCTCTGTGGCAGGCTTCATGCTACGGACTTTCCATGCATCACCTCCCTTAGTCCTCACAACTACCCAGTGAGGCAAGCCCTATCATTATCCCCATTTTTCAGATGAAGACATGGAGGCACAGATGAGTAACTAGCCCACGGTCCCTCCATGAGGAAGTAGAGGAGGCAGACCATGGGTGAGTTCCGATCTGTAGGACTCGAAAGCCATGAGAAGCACATGGAGGACACATAGCTGAGAGTATCCCGCTCACAGACTGACCGTCAGGGACACCCACAGCCCCTTCTGCCCTCCAGCTCCCACACCTGGCTAGGCTCAGGGCCTCTCTAATCTAGCAAGCTTACAGGCCCTCTCCCAAGGCAAAAGTCTCTCCTTTTGTGGGACCCCCACCAACTTTTATGGGACTTACTCATCTCCTCCAAGGAAAGGGGCCATTGGGCGCCTTCTAGAAGAGGGACACCAGTGCTGCCCCTTACTGTTCTCATCTCCTAATTCCTTTCCCCTCCTCTCCCAGCCGTGTGACCTGATCTCCTATTGGCAAGGAAAACAAGTTCATAAATCCCCATGCATCCTCCCAATTCAGCTGCTTCTACTCGAAATGTTATGGACTCCATCGCTTTATTTTTTGCTGTTAAGCGCCAAGATTATAGAGCTTTAGAAAGACATTATTTTTTCAAAAAGCCTGTCATCTGCAAATTGAAAGTCTTAGTTTCTAGAAAACTGTCCCTGCTATGACTTTCAAGAGCCAAGAGTTTGACACCTTTGTGTTCCTTGCACCGTTTTCTCCTCCGAGCATCCTGTCTGGTTTTAATGGTGGAAGGAGTTAGGAGAGAAAATAATTTGCTGAAAGTAAAAAACCACCAGTCATCATTTTGAAATTCAGATGCTCCTCAAGTTACAATGGGATTCCATCCCGATAAACCCACAGTAAGCTGAAAATATTGTAAATCGAAAACGCATCCCATACGCCTAACCTACCAAACACAAACGTGCTCAGATCACTTACAGTAGAGAGTCATGTCACACAGTGAACACACGGTAGAGTGTGGGTTGCTTACCTTGTGGCCGTGTGCCTAACTGGTAGCTGCGCTCGCCGCCACTGCCCAGCCTCATGAGAGAGTATAGAACCACATATCACTAGTCTGGGGAAAGGTCAAACTTCAAAATTTGAAGTCCAGTTTCTACTGAAAGCGTATCACTTTCACACCATCATAAAGTAAAAAAAAAATCTTAGGTTGAGCCGTCATCAGTCGGGGACCATCTGTACTGTCCTGCTTACCTGGCTATGGCTTGGATGAGACTGGGCCTTGGTTTCCTTGTCTTTTGTCGAGAAGCTGACCTTGCTGGTGTCTTAGGCCCTATCAGCTGTGGCGACCCATGATTCTGGCATCCCAGCAGGCTCTCTGGGGCCCTTTCAAAGTGGACATGTGTGAGGACGGGTCTCTCTCCCCTGCAGTTTGAGGCAAATTGGGAAATCCAGTATCAGTCTGAGCTTTCCATGTGGCGTGAACAAGATTAGCCTAAGACAAATGGTCCTGCCTGAAATGAGACGCCGGCCACCTCCATCTGCCGGGATGTAGAATTGGGGTTGTTAAGGGCCTGATTTGTGAACTTGAATGAGGGCTTCTAGAAAGCTATTTGTAAAATTCATTGCTGTCTCTGGCTGCAGCTAACACATTCCATCTTCTCAGAATAAGTGATTCCACATTCCATGCATTCATAAAATAGAGTGGACCGTGGGGTCGGGGGTGGGGAAGGCCGTATGAAGGGGTGGGGCAGGATGATGGGGGTGGGCATGGGGAGAGTGCCACTGGGCAGAACCACAGGCTCTTCACGGCTCACTGGGAATGGAGTTACTGGGAACCTTCCATAGCCTCTCACTACTAGCACCAGGGTCTGCTTGTGCCTGCTTTCTCCTGGGGGACTCCTCAAAGGGCTTTCCTCAGACCCTGGTGGGGAAGGGGGTTGCCCTGTTTGCAGAATTTTAAAAGCAAAGGGGGCTTTGCAGCTGAATGCTGGTCTGCACCACTGCCCACCTCTGTCCGTCTCAGTGTATCCTCTCAGTTACCAGGCCTGGTCGGAGAGAGAGCTTCTGAAAGGATCCAAATCCTATGAGCAGGAGGCACTGGGAAACGGGCCTGGAGTCCTGGTGCAGCCAGAGCTGGGGCCCCAAGGGAGGGGCCCAAGATCTGAGACCAGCAAAGAGGGGCTAGAAAGCTTGACCAGGGTCAGCTGAAACCCCAGCACATATTGCAGTTGTTGAAGCCACCTCTGATCTTTCTGGAACAAGATTTTCTCTGTCAAACAATCATTGTACTTCTGAGGGCGCTTAGGGCAACTTTCTGGATCAAAGTGGAATTTACATTTAAAAATTGAATCAGTAAAGAAAATTAATTGCCTAAGCTACTCTTTTATGCCCTTGGAAGAATTTGACTAATATAGTCACTTCCAAGACTCAGTTTGTTCATCTGTAAGGTTAAGATGGAGTAATGCCCCACACTCTACTTGCCTCCCAAGGCGGCTTTGACGCTCAGTAAGTCAATGCATGAAATGATTTTAGGGTATTCACAGCTGCAGAGGGAGAAGGGGTGCTATATCATGACCCCAGTGGTTGTTTGTGGCAGCTCTAAGTCCACGATAAAGCCCACTAGGTCCTGTTTCCTCCCTGCATTAACTCCTTGGTCCACAGGGTGCTGTTTGCTTGTTTGTTGCTGACCAGGAAGTCCCTGGGACCGTGGCCTGCACGGTTCACAGCAGAGATGGGATCTGTAGGGTTTGTCCCTGGTTGGGGTCGGGGCCAACTGCTCCAGATGTGTTTTGGCCCCTTAATGGCTCATTTCCTCAGAAGCTCCAGGGCCTTTGATTAAATGATAGAACCAGGCTTGGTGCTCAGGGGGCTGGCTGGCCAGCCCGCCAGTGACCAGCCTCCCTGAGCCAGGACGTCTGCCCATGAAATGGCCGCTGCTGATGTCATAACGAAGGCTCTGACTGGGGTCATCGGAGCAAGAACAGCTGTGTGTGCCGTGCAGCGTGTCCTTCTGCCCAGTGGTGTTGGGAGGCTCAGAAGTTCATGGGGGTAGATGACGCCTGGCTCTGAAGCCCAGGGTCCTGTCCGTGGGGGGTGATGGGAGGGGCCCAGCTCTTTCTAGTCAGGTCTTCCGGGGAGCGCTTTCCTAACCAGCACATCGGGTAACCAGGACACCTGCCTCCCTGCTGTGTGTAACGGTGGCCTCGCCACAGGGCTACACATCCCAGATGGAGGCTGTGCTCCACATCAGACCTGGAGATAATACTGCATCTAATTCTCTGTGCTGTGAATTTATGAAACATGCAGCCCAGAGGTGATACGGGGAGGGGCAGTTTGTGGTGACTGGATGCCTGGAAGTTACCATGGTTGGTCTCTGTGGCCTCCAAAAACTGGGTTCTTCTGGCTCTGCCACTTCCCATGTGTGTGACCTTGAATAGCTGTCTTACGCCTTTGAGTCTGTTTCTTTATCTCTAAAATGAAAAATAAGGCTGTTTAGAGAATTAAGTGAGACAAATAGAAATAAAGCAGCTATCAAAGACCTGGCTCAGAATAGGCCCTTAATGAGCAGTAAGTGTTGTTTGCTTATTTTTGTTTTTATTAGTTAATAATTGTCTTGTTCAAGGTCCTCTTAAGGACTAAGTTGAGGAAAGTACATGGTGCCAACCTGACCTCAGGGAACTGAAAGTCCAGGAGGATTAAACGGGCAGCCTGTCTGCCTGCCTGCTCCCTGCTGTGTTTCTTAAAACGTGCTGCTGGGTGACTCACCTCCCCATGTGCACTTCATTCACACCAGCCCTCCAGGGGGACAGACCTGCACAACCACGGAGGAAAGTGGTGGCCGCTAACTGTGCTAATTAACCTAATCATATCCAGATGGAATGGACAAACAGGGATCATGAGACATTTGGAGAAAACCGAGAGCATAAAAGAGAAGAACCAGGATGAACAGAAAGAATGATTGACCCTGGAGGATACGAAACCAAAGAAAAAATTTTTGTTCTAATAAAAACCCTCAAGAGAGACTAGAGAAGATAACATTGAATATTGAATGTCAACTCTAATCAAAAATTTTTAAAAGGGGGGGAAGATCAATAATATCGTGATAGCATGGTCCGGTGTCAGAAAGTTGCTGGACTTATAGTGATCGCTTCTTTAGCATAGGGAATATAATCAATAATGTGGTAATAACTCTGTATAGTGCTAGGTGGGTACTATTGAATAACTATGATATACACCTGAAACTAATATAATATTGTATGCTAGCTGTATTTTAATAAAAATCTTTTAAAAGGAAATAACTTATGAAAAGAAGAATAGGTCAAGAAATATTTCTTGGAAATTAAAAATACAATTGCTAAAATATAACATTCAATAGGAGCCAAAGAAAAATTCAAGTGTCCCATAATACAGATTTCAAAAGCGATGGAGAAGGTGAGAGAAGAACTGAGAGGCATAGATGATCCATCTAACAGTATCAATATCCATCTACTCAGACTTGTCCACTCAGAAAGAGGGAACAAAAAAATATGAGAGGAAGAAATTATCAAATGATTGACAGAAGAAAACTGCCCAGAACTGAAGCGAGATATAGACCCTCAGATGGAAACTGAGAACTGAACAGGAAGATGAAAGAGGGTCTACAGCTGCATGTCCTCTGGAAATTTCAGAGCATCAAGGATACTGAGAAGGTTCTAGAAGCTTTCAGAGAAAAGACAGGTGGTCAACAAAGAATCAGGAATCACTGTTTTCAGATGGCGGTATCAGTACTGGCAAGCAATGAAATAATTTCTTTCAAATTTCTGAGAGAAAACAATTTTGTACTTAGACTCCTATACCAAATAAAGCCATTTTCAGACATACAAGGGCAAAGAAAATTACCTTCTTTCTGCCTAAAAAAAAGGGGGGGGGGGGGGATGGGATGTAATCCAGCTAAACAGAAAATGAATCTAAAAAGAAGAGCTGAGCAGATCCAAAAAATAGCAGAACCAACCCAGGTGTGTGATGACATGGAACCCCAGCAGGACAGGTAGGACGAATGTGTAAGAAGCTGGTAGGTGATACATTCAAGTTAGGAAAGGACATCAGAAGGGTCTAAGAAAGTGGATTCCATTCCACAAAAGCCAGATGAAGAAGCTCTAAGACCTTACAGATAGGAGAAAGGAAGAAAGAAATCTTTTAATACGTTTTTTAAGGCAGTTAAAAATTCTGGAGAAGACAAATTGCTGAACAAGAAAGGCATGATCAAATATTAAGCAAAGTTAAATATGTCACGATGCTGCGTAATTGAAGGGAGGTGATAAAAGAGAACTATTTGGTTGTGAAGCCTGAAACAATCTCCCTCAAACAGCACAGCTGAGACAGACAACTGGGCTGCCATCCCCTTCCCTGAATGAGGTTCCACTGTGTCTTTCAGCGGAGGTCGTACTTGTGTCATCAGAATGTTGATAATGCTCTTTATTCATTTTCACTTTTAGAGTCAATGAATAGAACCTCACACTTATTACCTATAGTTACAGAATGTAATGAGGTAAAAATTAATGTTATAGATCGTTTAAGTCAGAAGTAACAAGGAAGGATCAGGGAATCGGTTTTTTTCTATCATCAAGGAGCAAGAGAGACTGCCTAATTGATCTCAATGTATGATGTAAAGTTTTGCTTTTTTGTTTTTATAGTATGCATATTTCAACTCTTTTTAAAAAGTGGCGCCACATTAAACATCTGAAGAGTTTCCACCCCGCTGTTTTTCATAGGCTATCTCATGCCTATAAGAACCCACTGCCTTTTCTGTTCTGTGCCTTTTACTGTATTTTTATTTATTTGCTGTTCTCCAATGATTGCAGTTTTGCATTGCTCAATATATTTTCTAAGCTGCAAATGTCAATGTATTTATGTAATGAAAATGCCAATATGTATGTATAAATCTGGAATTAGCATAGATGTAATGAAGGCAGTTCAGTGTTGATCAATAACCGTATTTGATTTGGGTTTTTTACTTTGCTTCTCTCACCCATCCTGCACTTTGAATTTATTGCCACCCAGTGAGATTCCGGCCTTGACTAAATAGAAGTTGCTGGAGGAAATTCACAATCTAGCGATTGAATTCAAACGGCATTGCTCTCAGAATGACAATATGGAATTAGGTCCTGCCGAGTAAATAGAAACCCAGTAAATGGGAACTGCACCCTTAATAAAAATGTCTCTTACTGCCTTAAACACAACGAAACAAACATCACCAAACTGCAGTCCCCAGTTATAAAAACTTTATGTTTAGCAATAGGGTCAGAGAGTCCTCCTTCCAATGTGCTAAGCAGTTTGACCAGAAAGTATATTTTTGGAAGACCTGAGAATGCCAAACCCCAGTTTTGAGAAGGATGACACAGTGTTTTGAAAAGTCCCCTGTATCCATGTTCTGCCAAGCTCCAGGGATGCTCACATATTCCTGGGACAGAGAGGTGGCTCTGGGCCAATGTCCCAGGGAGCCCAGATGCCAGCCAGCCTCAGGCGGTCTCCACCTCTGTGCTGAGTGTCCCCCCTCTGTTGACACAGCTAGTGGCCTCCAGGAGACATTGCACATCAGAGCCAGCCTCAACCCTCTGTCCTCCTCACTGAGGACTCAGAGGATAGGTCTAGATACTTTCTCTTTTCATCCCAGAGTTGCTAAGGAAACCTATGCCCTGCTTTACTTCTTGCTAATTGGAATAAAATGGATTTTTCTAGAATGGGTGGCCTGAGCCCTCATTATAATGCAGAATAATAACCCATATGACAAGAGCAACTTTCATCTCGATGGCTGTCAGGAGTGCTCCCTGGCCTGTTCCTCTTCAGAAGAAAGGAAAATCTCCCCCACCCCACCCTCCTCAGTCAGTAGGATGATAACAGGCACTGTGGTTTTCTTGGGGGAGGTGGGGGAAGCAGCTCCCCTTGCAGTGTGAGGACTGTGAGCAACTGGAAACAAGTGCCTTCTGGGAGATGGTGAAAAGGCCAGACCCTGGGCGCCACGCATGCCGTGCTTGCCACAATGCAGAAACATGCAGCACGAAGGAAAGTGACAAAAGAAATGTGCAACAATACAGGTGGCCTTGTTGGTAGAGGTTCAAGAATTACTACTGATTATTTCTTCTTTTTTTCAAATTTTCTCATAATCCCCATGAAAGGGGAACTTAGAAGGCTACAATTCAGCTACAGTAGTCCCCTCTTGTTTGACTTTGCACAGTTTTAGTCACCCAGTCTACCACAGTCCAAAAGTATTACAGGGAAAATTCCAGAAATAAACAGAAGTTTTAAATTGCACACCTCTGAGTAGTGCGATAAAATCTCACTCCATCCTGCTCTGTCCCTCCTGGGGCATGAATCGCCCCTTTGTCCAGCATGTCCATGTCTAGATGTTCCCTGCCCATTAGTCACTTAGCAGCCACCGTGGTTATCAGACTGTCATGGTATCATAGGGCTCATATTCAAGTGACCCTTACTTTACTTAGTAAGGGCCCCAAAGCCATTCACATAACTTTTATTACAGTATATTGTTAAAATTGTTGTATTTTATTACTAGTTATTGTTAATCCCTAACTGTGCCTAATTTATAAATTAAACTTTACCATAGGTATATATGTATAGGAAAAAACATAGTGTATACAGGGTTTGGTATTATCTGGGGTTTCAGGCATCCACTGGGATCTTGGAACATATCACCTGTGGATAAAGGGGGACCTCTGGATTTGAATTTGATGGAACGTGGGCCAGTGCCCTGGGCTCTTTGTAACTTTACAACTCAGTGAGCCACAGGGCAGCACAGGGTGAGGCTCAGCCCCACTGCCTGAGTTTAGACCTTTCTTCTTTCTCCTGTGGGCGAGGGGAGAACACCCCAACTACCAACATATCCAGCTCAGCGGAAAGAACACTTTCCCTCTTTTTTTCTCAGAGAATGAGTTCCCTGGACACTATTAGTTCAGTAGGAGCTACCATCAAACACATATGCGTTTAACTCTCCAAGGACCTGCTCAGGCTGACATCCCATCCATGAGGTAACAAGCCTGGGGAGCCTGGGACCCCATCCACTGAACAGCCCTGCCTAACACCCCATCTCGTCTACCTACTCCCTGTGTCCAGGCTGCAGGAGAACGCCCCCCACCCCCTTTTCTCCCCACCTGCCCCGGCTGCACGTGTTACCTCTGTATCAACGCTGTTTTCTCATTCTGTGTGTGCGAGTGTGTTGTGGAAGCACAGAGGCCCCATGGTGTCTGGGCCACGCAGCCATAGTAGCATAGAGATTCGTGGGTGGCTCTTGGTCGGGGTGTTCCTGCACACCTGGACCCCGAGACATAGCCCCTGCCAGAACTGAGAGGCAGAAGCCAACTCCAAATGTGGTTTTCTTCCTTGTTTGGGGTGGAAATGTAGCAAATGAGCAAGTCGACAGCTTGCCGCCTTACTGAGGTATTGTAAGCGGAAGACAAACCATGCTGCTCATTCAGGGGTGACTCACACAAGATTTCCACACTTTTCTTGCCAGTATGCTTTGCTGTAGTAAAGGCCTGGCTTTGTTTTCTTTGGTTCGCAGCTGTCTTTGTGCCGGCCCCATCTCAGCACCCTCTTACGCTCCCAGGCCTCTCCTCGAATCCCACCTCCGGCCTTTGTCTCTGGCCACATAGGGTTTAGCACCATTGTCCCTCCTGGTTCCGAGCCTGCCCTTCCCTGAGCTCCAATTAATGCCAGAGACTCCAGGCCTGCCCTCCCCTTGGGCAGCACTTGCCAGGTCTCCTTCCTGCCCACTTGTCATCTGGTCTCAGATCCCTGTAAATCCCTGGGACTCCTGAGCCCCCTCTTCCAAGCCCTGTGAGAGTGCTATGTGAGCTGCCAGAGCCAGAGATAAAGTGGCTCGGGTCCTGGGGAGGTCACAGGAAGCTGTGGGTGACTGAGAGACAGACCTCCCTAGATAGGTACTAGGAATTCTCTGGTACAGGTACCTGCACTCTTGTAGGTCTGGAGGCAGGGGGTAGATTGCAATGAACTGGAGGCCTCTGACCTGTCAATAAGCTAGGTACCGTTACTGTACTTGCTTCGTAAATGGGGTTCAAAAAGGTTTAGTGACTTACCTGAGGTCACACAACGTGTAAGTGGCATATGCAGGGTTCATACCTAGGGTCGCCTAGAGGAAGAATGCTTCCTGGTAGGCCTGGAAGGACAGAGGGGATATGGACAAGCAGAGAGGGCATGGGGTGGTGGTGCAGGGAGGTGACAGGATCTGGAGTTTGTACAAAGGTGTTGGTAGCTGGGGGTGCTCCGCTTGCAGATAAGAACAGGGGAGACAGGAAGGCAGTTTCCTCCATGCTGTTTATGTCACCCCCTGCTCCTCTGCTCACACACAAACACACACGCACACTCTCACACGCCAGGCCTTGGCAGGGAGTCCTGTGACCATGTCTGAGTGAAATGCCAGAAGAGGTGGCATTCTTTGTGCACTGGGGTGTGAGAGCCAGGGGCTGAGCTGGCTAACACCCGGTGGGAAGCCTACTCGTGGTTAAGGACAGTCACCTTGGCCTTGTCTTAGACCTGAAGTAGTTAAAGCAAATGATATTGAATTCCGGTGCACGTGTCTTACTTTTCTCCTCTAGTAGCTTAGGAGAAAGATAATGGCTGAAGGAGCTGTCCAGAGAGCACTGTCACCAGAGCCCTGGTCTCTCTCCCTGGCCGTGTGACAGGACCATGCATGGACTGGTGGTTCCCTGCACAATAACTTCAGAGGACTGTCAGCTGTCACATGCCTGGACCCAAGCAGTGGTTCTGAAGCCTGGCTACGTTTCCATCTACCCCAAGGGCTTTTCAGAATAGATACCTGGGCCCCATCTCAAGAGAGCTGGTAAGACTGAAACCAAAACAACCCTTGTTTCCAGCTGTCTCAAGGGCAGACTATACATTTTTGCTGAGTTATCTGAGTGAATTATTTTATTCCTTTTTTATGTCACAAGCAAACCCACATCATCATTTTATTAATGTATTTGCAATTACCACATAATGATATCCAGTTTAGTGTGGTCCATGATACAGAGATGCTTAATCGAATATCCGCATGATGGGCCTTTCAGCTCTCTGGGGCCAGAAGCTTTTCCCATCAATTAAACTTCAAAGAAATGAGTCTTAGGCTCATCTGCAACTGTATTTTTATGTTTCTTTTATGGCTCCCCTGCCTTCTCCTGGTGTCTTTAGATATACTGGGAACTGTGGCGTGGGCTGCCATATTTATTAGCGGTGTGCGGAGAAGAGGTTTATAATGGTCATTACAAACTATTAAAGTGCCTGCTTTGAAGTAAGACAATTTATATTTCCATTACAGTCATTAATGGGCGTCCCCTCCTCTCCCTCCTCCCCAGTGTCACCAGGGAAAGTGATGTTTATCCTGGACCCTGGGATCAAGACCCTGGGGATGTTTCCTCTGGAAAGAGATTGGGCTCCCAGAACCTTCCATGGACCCCACACTCACTCCCCACTCCAGACGTCTTGGGAACCTGACCCATTTAAAATGTAGACAGGATTTCCCTGCCCTCCAGGTGCTCCTCCTCTGTGCCAAGTGAGGTGCCATCCTGGGCCATTGACTCCAACGACAGCCCTGGGGACAGAGGTTATCAGCCCCCTTGTACAGATGAGGAAACCGGGCTCAGGGACAGAAGACTGGAGTTCCTTGCCCGTGGGCGCTGCTCTGCTCACACACACACACATCCAAAACACGAGTACATGGGAGAGGGCATACCCAGCCTCCAGCCTGTCCTGTAAACACACATGAGGGAGATTTAAAAATAGGACTGTCAAGCCACACTGACTCAGCTCCCCATATGTTTACACACCGAGCGGGACTCCCTGCCCCATTAATGAAAGAACAGAGCCAGATGCTAAGGCCTGCTCCCAACAGGACAAGCAAGGCTCACTGTCAGAGCACCTCATGCTTGGGCTTCATTGTCACCGTTTCCTTTCTCCTGTCCCCATTTATGTGAAGGAGCTGGTTCTGACTCGAGGAAGGTTCCGGGTGGAGGCAGGAAGGAGGTCTGTGAGCATGGCGAATGTGTTTAGTTAACCCAGGAGCTGTTCTGAGGCCTCGGGGCTTGGGTCAGAAGGAAACTTAGAGGCCACACATGTCTCAGTAGAAGCACCTGTGGACGAAAGTCATTTGTCCGTCCATTTGGTCATTTCTTCATTTCTTTGGAACGTGCTTGCCGAGTGCTAGTCACATGCCAGGACTCCACTGGCTCTCAGGCCATGACAGGAGGAGCATGGTGGGCAAGTAGAGGAAGCAGAGGTAAATGCTCGGAGCGGGTGTCCAGGGTGCTCTGAGGACACTTCCTGTAGGACTGTGAACCCAGCCAGGAGCAGTAGAGAGACGATATACAGGGACAGCGGTGTGCCAGCTGACACCCAAAGATGACTAGGAATTTTTCAAGATGGGGCAAGGTAGGGCTGTGGTGCCACGGTTCAAGGTGATGCCGGCTGGTTTGAGATACTGAAGGTGGCTCAGAATCCCTGGAGCAGATGTGCACATGGCGAGAGGTGGGGCTGGAGAGGGACTATGCCAGTCAAGGAGGGCACTGCGGGCCAAGAGGGCAGCTTGGCTCTACCCTGAGGACAGTTGGGATCCCCAAAGATTGCTCCAGCTGCTGAGTGGAGGGGCACTAGTGGAGCAAGACTGGAGCCGGGACTCACCAGGGAGGAGTGGTCATCCACGTAGTGTTACTGGTTTCCTTAGACTAGAGTAGAGGCAGGGGGAGTACAATAAAGACTTAGGAGGCAGAAATGACCTGCACCGGGATTGGTTGGCTAGGATGGGTGGGGCCTCAAGGGCAATGTCTGGTGTGTAGTTTGGGCAGCTGGGGGCTTTGGGGGAGGGGCCACTGGCTGGGGTTGGGATATAAAAGAAGGAGCATGGCGAGGTCAGTTTGGGCCACATTGAGTCCAGGGAACCTGTGGGACAATGTGGGGAGATGTCAAACCACTGGTGGGGTGTAAGGCTGGAGCTCCGGAGAGCATCTGGGCTGCATAGAGGATGGAGACCTGGTCAGTCCTGCCCTGCTCCAGCCCTTGGTTGAGGGGACTGAGAGTCTACTAGGGAGCAGCCAGAAGGCTCCATCCAGCTTATGACACCCCTAATCCAAAGAGCCAGAGCTTCTGGGAACCCAGAAAGGCGCTGGGACAGGAGAAACAGTCAGGCCCTCACGGATGCAAAGGGCCTGTGGAGACCAGAGCAGGATAATGGAGCATAGCAGAGAGGCCAGCCCTGGGGCCATGCCCATGTTCTGCCCATAAGAGCTGCTTCACAGAGAGGCACTGGCATGAATAGGCCTGCACATCCCACCTGGGCCTCCAGGAGCAGAGTGTGATGGGGGCACACACCTGGAGCCATTCACTGGCAGGGCCAGTGAGTGGCCCAAGTTGCCCCATCCTGGGTGGTTAGAAGCTTCCAGAGTGCACACGGCGGGCTGGGCCAGGGCAACAGAGGCAGAAAGGGTAAACGAGGCCCCTCTGGAAACATGGCTCACTTGGCACACACTCACACCATGTCCAAGGAGGGCAGGGGCACCAGAGGTCATTGGCTCAGTCCAGCCTAGTTCTCTCTCCCAAGCTCACCTGCCAACCAGACATTTCCCCATGTGTGACCCAGGAGACAGACATACCCAGGGACTCAGTCTCACACTCGTACACAACCTGTGATACACACATATCCCCAAGCTCCCCTGCCATACGCCCTCCACACTCATACTAACCCCTCAAGCAGCCTCTTCTGGGGCCACACAGTACAAGGGACTTGTAGGCAAGAGCCATGACTATTCTCAATACTTAACTTCCATTCTTCAAACAGCATCCCCAGAATGCTGACTACATATCACTTAAATCCACTCCGCTGAGCTTGCTGACCTTGAGGAGGATGCTTCCCCAGCTCTTGTGTTTGCTCTCTGATGCATGGGACGACAATCCTTTGAAATAGCTAATTGCATATTGAAATAGCTAAGAGGTGTGCAGTATCAACTCTATAACCTGCAGCCTGAAACTTGGACACATGAGTTGGGAGAAGAATCTCCTAAGACCTGGGTGGCATTTTAAACACAATCATTGCTGGTCTTCCCACGCAGCAGCCCCTCTTTCAAGCCAGCAGACTCCCTCATTTTATATTTACTTTTAGCCCCACGCTATTTCCTGTGACCCATTAGCTCTACTAAGTCATTTAAAAGCCATAATCATGGCCGTTTGCTCAGGTGGCTGTGACCCACTCCTTGAAGATGCCGTGGGCTCCGATTCAATGCTAATGCCCCCAGTTAATCATGCAGAGCCGGCCACTGCCAGTTCTACCTCATCTCCTCTTAAAAACTAGGTAAAGCGTGTGCACAAATTAGTTACAGGGGATAATTTATGGGCCACTTCTTAGTTGGACAGTGTACCTTTGTCATTTGGGTCACAGGGACAGAAGCCCCCACATAGAATGCACACATGATTTCCCTCTGTGGTTTGCTTGATAAGCCTGGACATCTGGTCCAGAGGTAGGACCCGGTGGGCCCATCCCCGCCCCACACTTGTGTAAGGGCAAGAGGAGCGCTCTTACTGGGGAAGACACCTCCCCAAGTTAAGCCCACACACCCCTGCCCAATGGCAGAAGGAGAGACGCAGCCCAGCCATGCTGCTCCCATCTTCCTGTCCTGGGGCCTGGCCTTCTGAAGAGCAGGGCCCGTGCCTCAACCCCTCTCTGCCCTGATGCCTGGCCCAGGGCTTGGCATGCCCACAATCCAAGTGCAACGGGGTGTCAGCACATGTCTGTTGAGTGAATGGGGACAGGACCTAAGGACTTTCAGGGCTGGCTGTGCCCAGCTTGTCACTCCCCCAAGCCCCACCTCCTCCTCCAGCTGAACAGCCCAGGTTTGCTGGGGAGGAGGCAAGTGTGTTCTCTGGGGCCTCCAGATGAGGGGGGTTGCCACCCCATGGCTAGAGTTCAGAGCTCTTTGCCCCGTGCCTCTTTGACTTATGTTCAACTTGCGATGGAGAGTTACAGTGAGCCTGTCGGTAACTCATGTGCTGGTGAATTCGGAACAGGAGTGACTTACAGGGTCGCCCATCTCTGAACAGCCAAGCCAGATGTTCAGAAGAGTTATAAATGATCTGCCCCTGTTCTTTCAGTGTAAGTTACCCAAAATTCATGTTGCTTTGGGTCAATTAGTTCATTTCCAGTTACCAAGCACCCCTCATGGTAGGTGCAGTAAGTGCAGAGAGGGTGCACAGCCTACCTGTCCCTGAGGCCCCTGCTGTTTGCAGGGTGTGTGCCACACACTAGAAAGCAAGTTAGCGCCATAGGGCAGTTAGTGTTGAAAGTTCAGTCCTGGATCTGAGCCCCGATTGCCACAGAAAGGTGGAGGGGAGCTGTCCAGGAACAGCTTTCTAGGAGAAGAGACTCAAGCTGTGCCCAGAGGGCATGCCAGCACTCTGACAGGGAGGGCATCTCACACAGAGGAGACAGACTCTGCAAGTCCTGGTGAGGCTGGGTCTGTGGGGCTGACTGTGCCATCCATCCTGACTGCTGAGTCAGGCACAGTTGGACAGTGAGGTGAGGTTGCAGAAGGGTCCATCTTAATCCCTTCTGAGCAAGTGACCCTTGATGCCTATTTCTGGGCCACATGAGCCAACAGCCAGGGCCATGGGAGTTGAGTCCCAGCTGGGCCAGAACCCTCATTTCAGTTCTCAAAATCTTGGAAGTCCAGGAGGGAGGCAGAACAGGCCAGATATGGTCTGTGAGAGCCTCCTCAGGCCTTACCCACCAGCCCTGGGTCGGATACCTCTCAGGAGCTGAGTGTAGTGGTGAGGCCAGGATGCCCCCAGAGACCCAAGCCTGAGCTATCTAACAAACAATGCCTCCAGGGAAGATGGGCAACTCAGAACCTGGCCCAACGTATACCCAGTCCAGGATGATTTGTTGACCAGAGCCATTCCCCAAAGGCAGAGCCTCAGGGACCAGACAGGCTGCTGCTGCTTCACATGGTAACCCTCCCTGGTGAACCCCCCACCCCCATCCCCCGCCCAGTCCCTCCTCCTTGTCCCCTGGCCTGTGCCTGGCCAAGGACAAATACTCTATCCAAACTCACTGATATCTCCCAGATGTTGAGACACATTGGGCTGCCTCTTTAAATAAGCATTAGTATTGAAGCATAACGCATACAGAAAATGAATAAATCATAAGTGTATAGCTCAGTGAATTTTCACAGAGCACATATCTTGTGACCAGCTCCCAGATCAAGAAACAGAATCTTACCAGCACCCAGAAGCGCCCACACTATGCACCATTCAAGTCCCCAACCAAGCGTAACTGCTAGCTGGGTTGTCTTTTGCAAGAGGAAATGGCACAAAAAAATCAGAGAGTTGGCTAAAGCCAACACTGTCACTGAGAGGAGGCCCCAGCAAGAGGGCAGAGGCCAGGGAGTTAAGAAAAGCTTTGCGTGAGTGTGGAAGAAAATGATCCAGTGGGTGTGGCAGGCACAAGACGACTGTGACACGAGCACTGCACTTGGAACATGAAGCAACCACCTAAGAAGTTAATAGTACCGGTTGCAATATCAGCTTGGAACTTGGACCATTTCTAGACTCTACAACCAAAGGAGAGACTTTTGAATGGAAGCAGTAAAAATTATTAGTGAAATAGAAATAGAGATCTTCTGTTGGCTCTCGGGCCTCTCCCTGCCCTGGGTGATGTCCTGCGACCCAGGTGGGGCCTGGGCCTTCCAATGCCCCAGAGGTCAGACATGGGGCACGGAAGGCCGCTCTTGGCTCAGACCAGGGTCCAGTTCACTTCCGCTTCCCCAGAGCATCTGCACTCCAGCAGCTCTGCCTGAGGGCTCTGAAGAGTATCCTGCAACATGGATCTTTCTAGATTTTCCTTCCCATCCTTCTCAGACACCACCCTCCACCTGAATCAGGTCAGCCTCTTGCTCACATGAAAACGCCCTCACTGAGTGTGCCTCTGCTCCCAGGAAGGGACACTAGCCCTGGGGATTGGCTGCAGGTCAGTCCTCTTGATCGGAGGACCTAGAAATCTCCATCTTTATGGACCCCCTATCTTTCCCTGCACTGGGTGACAGGGTCAGCCCAGACCCTGAATCTCTGAGCCAAGACTGTTGGCAGGAAAAGTCAGAACCTGCCAGTGTGTTGGTGACAAGATTTTCCTGGGAAGAGGCCCTCCAGTCTGGGCAGGGTTTCATCATCCTCCTCATGCTACAGAAAATCCTGTCCTCTCCCCATCACAGCCTCCTTGATCCTTCCCCACAGCTTTATTTATGTCATGTGGGGTTTCTTGCAAGAGCTGAAAAGTTGGAATTAGAAGAGAAGGGAGGTAGAACTGAGGCGGGAAAGGCCCCCAAGAATGTGGGCACAAAATGCCAGGCAGGCGATATCACCAACTCCCCAGGTGGCCTCTTACTGTTCCTTGGCCTCAGTTTCCATATGAATAAATTGAGGAGTCTGGACTAGATCGTGCAGAGCTTTTACCCCTGCTCCTGGGGGCTGTGGCCTATGGTTTGTGCTGAGTGGCTGTGTAGGCACCTCTAAGAGGCAAACCGGGTGGGGGGACAAGGCTGGGGCTGAGCCCAGTGAACCCATGTCACTGGGCTGCACACCTGAATCCGCAGCTGTGTGCCTGTCTGTCTGCCTGCGCGTGTAAGGACTTTTTACCCAGCGCCTTCTGTGCACCCAGCCCTGTGTCGAGTGCTGTGGGCCGCAAAAGAAATGACAAACAGAATGTCTTACCCCACACTCTTGAAAATCTTCCCAGAACACTATTACTCATCAAACAGAGCACCCTTAGTGGGAAAAACACAAATCAAGGGGAGTGTGATTGCCTTATTTAACTGATGGCTCCTGTTTCTATGAGGGGCCATTAGCATCAAGTAGCATTTTTAAGCCTCCCCGGGTGATTTCTCAGATTTAGCTTTCTGTGTGGAAAGTTCTTTATGAAATTTTTAACCACCTTTCCAAAGCCCAACTCAGAAGAAGACAGGTAAACATTCCCCAGGCTGAGGTAAAGCGTGTCAATCCCGTGATACATGCAGCCTGTGCCTTTTTCACAGGGACACACACAGGACACCTGTCAGGATTTCAGGTGTGAAGAGCCTCAAGCTGAGGGTCACTGACCCCACCTGTCCACCCGCAGGTGTGCTCCAGGCTGTATGCATTCTCCTTGAGAGAATCCTGAAGGGTCCCAGTCACTCCCATCTCCTGTGAGTCCTGCACCCTCTTAAAAGCATCTGAATTTGTTTTCACGCCAGATAAAGGCAATGAGGCCATTCTTGGGATCCGAGAACTTACATACACGGGGAGCAGAGAGGGCCCAGCTATTTCCCAGCGTGTGAATCTAATGAGAGTCAGCACGTCTGTAAAGTCCCATCAGGCTGCCGCCTTAGTGGTGTTTGTGGCGTGAACAGGGCAGACGGTGAGACAGCCGAGCTGTGTTCTGGAATAACGCAATTTGGTGGCAGAGGAGCCACACCCTGGATTCCTCTTCAGTCCTCATTGCGCCCCTCCCCATGGGCTCCAGGTCCTCCTATTGCCAGACTCAGGGTTCTGGATGCTAAGCCAGGACTACCGCAGCCTGCTCATCAGCTCAGGTATGTCCTACCTGGGGCCAAAGTTCACAGAGACAAGAGTTTCTGCAGCTGCCTCCCTGGGCTGTTCAAACTGTGCTGTTTCCAGTAGGGACAACCCCCCAGAACAGCAGCCCGATGCAGCAAGGAGTGCCTTCTTGCTCTCCTCCTCCAGCCGCTCAAGCCCTGGCAGTCCTCCAAACGTCTGCCCTAAATGCCATGGTTTTCCTTCAGAATTGTTGTGTTTTGTTTTGTTTTGACCTGGGATTTACTGTCAGTCATATCAGTCAGAGAGGTTAAGGTAACTCTTCAAATCTCAAGTAACTTCTCTGAGTCATCTCAGGTCTGAAAACCTCTGTTCAGGTAATTCTCTGAAATGCCATTTCCTGCCAAGCCCACAGAAAGGCCCGAATCCCTGGCTTAGACAAGAACCTGTTTCCTCTAATATCTCCCCTTCTAAAGTCCCTGTCCCCATGAGCCCAGCAAAGCTTCTACAGCTAGAAATACAGAACCCACTAACATTGGGCGGTTCCTTCCTGGAGACCCTGGTACGAGGGCGCTGATTGGCATTCCATGCACCCCTCACACTGGAGTGGGAGCATCTCTGCCTGTTGCCTGTAAAACCCAGTGGCGCTTTGCCTTGGCTCAGAAGCTGAAGATTACCGTGTCTGAGAAAACACCCCTGAGACAACACCAAGGAGAGAAAAACACCGCTGGCCATGCCAGGCAGATGGGACATGGGCTCAGAATCCTCCCAGGCCCCAGTCTCCTCACCTACTGGCCCAGAGTGCTCATGCCCTGCCCCCGGGGTGGGCCGAGAGGGGTCCTGGGAGAACAGAGACAGGGCAGAGCCCAGTTCTGGAGAAAGGGAGAGGGAGGCGGCCCCCCCCAGGACCCCGGTGGTGCCTACCTGGGGCTTCCTTCCTCCTGAGTGGGGCCTGCCAGGAGGGCTTTACATTTAGTCCAGTTTTCAAACGTCACTCGTTCACTCTGGGGCCACGTGATAGATGTACCCGTCAGCCATAAAGAGTGCATGTGGATCCCTCTTCCAGGAAGACAACGGGTTTTGCTTTCTCTAATAGGAATAAAAGAGAGGGTTGTAAATGTCAAGCGGCAGACTGTATAGCAACAGCAGTTGAACCAGGCATTCATGAGCAAATGCACCTTTTATCTAACAAAGGTCTAGGTGGTTTTGTTCATTTAAATTACCTGATGCTGGGGTGAAAATTGAGATGAGGGTTTGTCTGTGAATGCGGGTGCAGGTAGATGTGAATATTTTCACACAGGCTTGCTCTGATGCAGCAGCTGGACAAGGAGGTGCA
>NW_017731416.1:2777526-2842517 GCF_001890085.2 Hipposideros armiger
GCCCAGGAGGTGTGGTCAGCGTGGTGCGTGTGCTGGGGCCCAGGAGGTGTGGTCAGCGTGGCGTGTGTGCTAGGCCCCAGGAGGTGTGGTCAGCGTGGTGTGTGTGCTGGGTCCCAGGAGGCGTGGTCAGCGTGGTGTGTGTGCTAGGCCCCAGGAGGCGTGGTCAGCGTGGCGTGTGTTGCTGGGCCCCAGGAGGCGTAGCCAGCGTGGCGTGTGTTGCTGGGGCCCAGGAGGCGTGGTCAGCATGGCGTGTGTGCTGGGGCCCAGGAGGCATGGTCAGCGTGGTGTGTGTGCTGGGCCCCAGGAGGCGTGGTCAGCGTGGTGTGTGTGCTGGGGCCCAGGCAGGGTTGTAGGGCATGTGCAGCCTTAGGTGTGCAGATTCTTTGTGTGGGCCCAAAGTGGGCCCTGTATCTTCCAGAACATTCCAGAACCCAGAACATTCAAATGTAGATGGGCTGACAAATAGGACCCTCCAGGGAAAAGAGCAGAGGACAATGACCAAGGACAGTTGGCCAGCCTGATGCTAGGCCCCCTTGAGGGCCTGGGAAGATAAGAAGATGTTAAGGAGTGCAGTGAGTGGGCCCATTACTGGTTCTGAGGTTGGGACTAGCGAGGGAGAAGGGGACCCAGCTGGAGCTCAGAGGGATGAAAGGGGCAGGAGGCAGGACAAGCACTGAAAAACTGTGGGCAGGGAAGAGCTCACCAGTGCCCCTGTGGCCCGTGACAGTGTCCACCGAGGGTCCCTGTGGCTGGGTTCTCTAAGAGAGTGAAGACATTCATGCTGGAGATGCAAAGGCACTGGGGCCCAGTGTTTAGAGTAGACAGGATAGAGACAAAGGCATCTCCTCAAGGCTTAAGTAGCCGGGGGCCAGAGCATGTGGCTTGGAATAGACAGAAGCAGCTCCTTGGAGCTGGACCTTGGCAGAAAAGTCAGATCTGAAGGAAGGGCATTTCAGAAGCAGAGCTCCTGGGAGCAAAATGCAGGCTGGCTTTCTGGCAGGTAATGGGAGTAGCCAGTGGCATGAACACCTCCCCATGATGATCAAGTGTGGGCAGCAGTGACCCATCTGCTCCAAGAAACAGCCAGCCGGGGATCACCAGGCGACATGACGTTGAGTACACCTGTTTGTGTCTGTTTGGGGAGTGTGAAGAGACCATATCATGTGTGCTTAACAATCTCCTAGAATTTTCAGAATTTTGTGGATTGGTCAATACTGTCAGTAAAACTATATCATGTTAGTGAAAACATATCTTAAAGATAAACCCATTGGTTTTTGGCATTTACTGTTAATTGAATTTTCCCAGAAATGGCAGCAGAAAGATTGTTAATGTTCATGAATTTACATCAAGTTAAACATCTGTTCCTCATAAGCTAAACTCCAGTAAAGTTACGGCAGCTCATAAATTAGATCTGGGAGTAAAATGCTTCTTGCTCTTTGCACAGCTTAGCAGTTTCAAAATAGACCTCAGAATGACACATCGCAACTGAGGCCTGTGTAACACAACCACGCTCGGCTGTGAAGTCGGTGCCAGACGATTAAGCCAAGCTTTTGCTTTGGTGGTAAAGATTGCAGCTTTGTCAAACGGCAAGTGACATTGCTTCTCAGGCCAGATGGGTGCAGTGTGGGAACCAGGGCTACTTTTTGTGCAGGGGTTAGGGGAGCCTGCCCCTGAGCAGACCCAGTAGACCACGGGCACATCGGGTCTCTCCCTCGGGGCCCTCTGGGGGCTCTCCCAGGTGAAGGTCTCAGGATCTGAACCTAGTGTCTGGGTCCCCTGCCAGGTGAGAAGGGCAGGAGTCCAGTGAGTGTGGCTTGCACGCATGGGTGGTTGCTGTGTGGTTTCTGAAGGGACGGCCTATGCGTGGTTTGGGAAGGGAGCTGCCCACACCCCGGGAGTTGTTATCTAAGAGCATGACTCACCAGCCCCCACCCCAGCTCTTTTCTTCTCATCCCCTGCTCCTTCCCCCACACCCATCCCCAAAAGGGATTGCTTCTGCTAACAGCAGAAGAGTTCCTTCATGGTGTGCAATAGACTGTATCCTGCAGTCCCCTCTCTAGTAAATTTGGGGGTTGTAGGGGACTCCCGAAGTGCAGGGCTGTCCCAGTGAGGAAACTGCCAGCACACTGGAGGCCATCGGGGGCTGGGGTTTTCACAGGGCCCTTGGGATTCACCCCACGCACCTCGACCCCCAATTCTGCCTGTGTGTAAAGCTCTCCCCAGGAGCACAGAGGGTCCCCAGGGGCAGCGTGTGCTCATTTACTGATCAGAGCCCTGGTTCGGGATTGGACCTTTCCGAGAACTGTGCTGTGTCCCAGCTCACCCTCAGGCCTCCCCACCCAGGTTGCTCTTCCAAGCATCAGCCTACCCCTGGCCTCGTTGCAGGACTGTCCTGACCAGCAATGGCGGAACAAGAGGGCAGAAACTTCCACCACCCTCCTCGCCAGAGGCAGTCCCCAAGGTGCTGTGTGCCCACCGGAGGAGGCTCAAATGAGCCACTTTTATCCAACCCAGCATCCAGCAGGGTAACACCACCTTGCCGCCGCCACCCCCAGCCAGGCCATGCAGGCTTCGTGCTATAGGGCCACTGTTGCAGGTTTGGGGTGCCCCCACTGGGTGAGGTGGGATCCGTGCCCAACACAGCGTGGACGTCTGAGCATGGCTACATGTACACACTGTGGAGCTGCCCCACCATGCCACATCTCCCACACGGCTTCCCCCCAGGCCTGGAGCTGACATGATGGGTGACATGGGTCCCCAGCACCCTCCAGATTCCAGACCTTGGTCGCTGTGGTTCCGGGTAGCTGGGATTGTGCCCTCCTCAGGGAAGGGCTGCAGCCACTCTCTGAGCCCACCTGCTGCCTCTCTCCACCTGGGGTTCCATAGTCATCCAGTCAACAGACGTTTAATGAGCACCTTCTACGTGCAGGTGCTTGGACCAGGTACTGGGGATTCCACCGCAGCAAGGCAAGCCTGCAGCCTCAAGGGGCTCCCGATCTGAGAGGACAGACTGACAATCAGTGAAGGAGGCTGGGCGATGTGCAACGATGGTGAAGAACGGGGGCAGCACCCAGGGGGCTCTTGAGGCGGGCATGGCGTGTTGGAGAGGGAGGACATGGTGAAGGGTAGCTGGAAGGGAGAGAGCGGAAGAGGCAGGCAGAGACTGCCCCCTTCCCGTCTCCCTGACCATCCTCCCTCCCTGGCACCACGTGTCTCCAGCCTCCCCTCACCTGCCGCCAGCTGCATCCTGTATCCAGGACCTGGGCCTCCGTCAGGAGCCTTCCCCACACGGCCAGTCTCACTCTCAGCACCTGAGCTTCCCACTGCCTTGCCCCCACTGTACAAACCCCCCTTCTCTTGACTCTTTGGAGTCCTCAGACCCACCCACACTTGGACCTGGAAGCATCACCTACCACAGAGTGGAGATGGTCCCTTTGAGGCAAGGTCTGGCAGGGGCGCACGTGGCTGATAGAATAGTCACAATGTCTCCTTTGCTTCCCTTTGTTTTGCAGTAGAAAGTGTTCCTTTGATGGACATTTAATTCCAGAGGCTGCTACCCGCTTCCTATCTCTGTCTACTCAAAAAATTAAATGCGGATGTGCCTGTGCTCCTGCTATAATAATCTCCCTTGGTGTGGAGGGAGTGTGGCTGGAATGGGAGAACATTAGACTCTTCAAAGAGGGACAATTATTGAGGGAACTAGATTAATGAGGTGTCATAACAACTTAGCCAGATCTGCGGCTGACCTTTCTCATGGAGAACGGGCTTGATAAATGTAGTTCATTACCAAGTTCTGACATGAAAATAGGATCCCACTCTGGGCTCCTCAGCAGGCTGATCAATATTTTATCTGCCACAGCAGGCCTGGTTTGGGAGCAAGAGGAGACCCACACATAGGTGCTGGCAGAAAGCCTGAGGCCAGTGCCAGGGGCTGGCCAGGTGGGCAGGAAGGTGGCTGGGCCCTTCCAAGGACCTGTCAGAGGTGCTTGTCAGTATCAGGCTGACCAGGACATGAGCCTCCCTCCCTGAGAGGCCCCAGGGCAGTAACATCCATGGGCGGTGGGAAGGGAGGAAGGAAACCTGTTTTTCCACAAACACTGATACAGTGGCCACCTGTGCCAGCTGCTGGGCATTGGTGAAGAGGACAATGACAAATGAGTCACGGCCCGGCTGCTTGGGACATCAAACCCGTCTCATCAGGAGAAGCCGCAGACCTGGCTGACCACTTGGACTTGGCAAAGTCCTCTCATGTTTCCTTTAATGTCATGACCCTGTAAGGCGGGAAGGGGCTAATTTGACCCCATTCTAAGGTAGGAAGCGGAGGCAGAAGGGCAGGGCAGTGAAGGCCTTTCCTAGGGTCTCACAGCAAGTCAAAGGCAGAGCCCGATGGTCTCCTGACTCCCCGTCCAGTGCTCCGTCCAGCCTTGCAGTGATTGTCATTAGTGGAGTTGGTGTCAGGTAGACATAGCAGCCTATGAAGAAGTCCACCTCTACCTTAGGACCCAGGCGAGATCATTACAGGGTGGTCCTGTCACCTTGGAGTCTTGATGACAGTCTGCCCTGGAGCCACAGGACTCAGTTCTTCCCCATACCCAGTAATTACCTCATTCAACAAGCATTTAACCCTTAATGCTATGTGTGTAACTGTCTCGTCCAAGCCCACCTGCTTAGAACTTGCCCCATGGAGAGGATGTAGCAGATGTTGATGACATACCATCCAGACTCCCTGAGTCCGTCCCAGAGCTTACGTGCAGCTTTGGTGGACAAGTCCCCATAACACTCATCAGTAGTATCCAATCTCAGATACCTGCATCTTCAGCTTGAAATGCTTTCTGGCCTCAGGAGTGCGCTGGGTCCTCATCTGGGGACTTTAGAAGTGCTGGGTGAGGGCAGGGGAGTGGTTAATGCCCCCAGGAGCAACTCTCAGCCAATAGGGGTAGAAGAGGGTGGGAGCGTACCAGCCCCCTCACACCTCCGTGGGGCAGTTCAGAGGCATGCTTGGCACACTCCCTCTGAGGCCCCGTGGGACTGAGCCCCAGGTGCCCACGGGGGCAACCCACCCTTGATTGGCTTTCCGCCTCCCCAGTTTCACGTCTCTATTCCTTCCTCACGCTTCTTAGAATCACCTCCAAATATACTAATCACCCCTAGATCCTTGTCTCAGAGGCTGTTTTGCAGGAACTCAAATAGAGGAAAAGCTTCATGAACAGTGTTGTGTACGGGAAGAGAGTGAGATGGATGGAGGAAGGTGGCTCTATGTGCGTGAGTGGGAGGGGGCTGAGCTGGGCTGGAGAAAGAAGAGGGGAGAAAGCATGGGCGAAGGCCCAGAACAGGT
Organism: Hipposideros armiger; assembly: GCF_001890085.2. NCBI lineage: Eukaryota > Metazoa > Chordata > Mammalia > Chiroptera > Hipposideridae > Hipposideros > Hipposideros armiger. The sequence continues at coordinate 2,782,862 of NW_017731416.1, forward strand.
GTGTGTCAGCAGCAACCACAACACAGTGAGCATATGGGTCAGCAGGGGACTTGCCTAGACTTCCCCGAGCCTCATCAGAAGGCTTTTGGATCGAGCTAAAGTCACCAAAAAGATACACACACAAAAATTATTTATGAACACACAGATTCCTCTTTACCTGGAAATGACCAAGACACAGAGGAAACACTTAAATGACTTTCCAAGCATGTGTACTAATTCTGTCAGTGCTGCCAACTCATGTAGCAGGTCCCCTACGGGTCCCAGCTTGGCAGCCCCTGGTGACCTCATTCAAGGCACAGACCTCAACATCATATCCAAGCATCCCACTCTCCAGAGTCCTCTCTGATAGTCCCGCCACCTTTGGACCCACGAGTGAGGAAGCTTGTGATACTCTGGGGTGGGCTGCACAGGCCCTGGCAGTGGGACTGGGCTCTGCTTGGGGACACCAGAGAACAGTGCTGTGGTCCTCTAGCCTCTGCCACACCCCCTCCAGGGGCCTTCCCTGCAAAGGGGCTGGGGTCCCCCTGGGACCTAGGCCTGCCCCAATCAGGAGCAGGGCCCAGGGAGTGCCAGGGACATTTGGGCAGAGTCAAGATGAAGTCAAGTGTGAGTGTGCAGAGGTTTGGGTGAAGACCACTCTGTAGGGAGGGAGCAGTAAATGCCACCCCCATGGGCAGGAGCATGTGCCAGTGACCAGTGCTGCTAAAGCTGTTGTGTGGGCTGGCTGGATTGGGGGACAGGTGACCTGTGTGAAAGTGAGAAGGACCCCGAGCCTTGGGCACTGGCACTCTCTTGCCCATACTGAGTGGAACTTGTGAAGGGAAGGAGGGAGTTCAGAAAACAGAGGCTGTGTGGGCCAGGCCTTCGCTGGCCAGGTCTCAGCTCCTTTGGTCAGGGGCTGAATGTCACCTGTGCCAAGGGCCTGGCTTCACCTCTGGTCAGGCTCTGAGAGGCAGTGTGGGTGATTTCTTTTCTTTCTTTTTACTCCTCTGCACTTTCCAAGGGTTCTTCAATGGACATGCATTTCTTTCGTAATAAGACAAACGTTTGAAACGGGCAGCAGGGTGCGGAGCCTTTAGCTATAGACCAGGCTGACAGATTCACCAATACCCGCCGCCCATTTCGGCGAGACACTCCTATCTGACCCCACAGGGTAACCAGGGGTGTTGTGAGTGAAAACAATAAAACTGTGACTTGGTAAAACACCACTCTTACATGCCTTGCTAGAAAGCTGTGCATCCTGGGAACCAAGGCCTGCCTCGGGGTCAGTTTTCAAGAGTGCAGTCCTTGCAGGGGCTGAAGCCCCAAAGGGTGTCCCAGTGAGAGAGTTTGGACTTTGGAATCTAAAGTGACCATCTGCGTGGGTGTGGAAATGCTACCATTTGAGCATCTTCCCTCTGGGGCTCATGACTCCCCAGAGCTACTAAAGGAGCTTGATAATATTGGGCCAATGATTTAACCATTCGAGGTTAGGTCAAGTCTCTCTTGAGACTCATGGAAAGCACAACTGCTCCTGGGTCAAGAAGGATTTAAGATTCTCTTCCCCAAGCCCCTCCATTCATCTCAGGACCCCCATGTCCGGCACAGGCCCAGCAAGGTGAGGGCCCTCAGTAAAGGAAAGGAAGGACAAAGGAAGTTTTGCAAACTGTGCCCTGTGGTACCTGGCATCCTGCCACAGTTCCCTCTCTTCCCTCCAGCCTCGTCATGCTCCCCTCTCCAGGCCTCTCTCCAGCCCCGCCATACCAGCTTCCTACGGCCTCCAGACACACTCTGACACTTGCTCCTGCATATGTTGACCCCTTCTGCCTGCATGTTGCCCCCTCTGCCTCCTTTCCCCCAACTCCCTCCCCCTGCAGGTCTCATCCTGAAGGGCCCTCCCTTAGAGAGACTTCCTTCACCCCAGCCTTGTCAGCTCCCCCTCCATGGGCACTCTGGATGCCCAGGACCGGACCCGCCATCCTATCCCCAGCATGCCGCCCAGAATCTGGCACAGGGTTTGTAAGTCAATGCTGGTGAAAGATGTCAGGAGCAGGGCCGGTGTAGGCCCTAGTAGGGGGCAAGACCAAGGGCACAGAGAGCTGACCCCGGAAACTGATGCACCTTTCCCCTAGGTTGATGTCTAGACATGTGCATAACTTCCTGACCAGGAGACGTGTCCTGGGCAGTTGCCAGCATGGAGAAGCCGGAAGCCTGTGAACTCACAGTGAACTGTAGGGATATGATTGGAGGGGCAGATCCTGGGGGGTGTTGCTGCGGCCCACCTGACAGGACCCACCTCGATGGTTCCCCTAGCCTGCCAATGGGAGGTGTTGTCTAGCTGCAGACCTCTGGCCCGGAGCAGCAGGCAGCTCAGAGATTTATGCTCCACCAACGTCTGTGAGGAAGGGTGGGGGGCGGGGGGACCAGCGGGAATGACACATCTCTGCCCATCTGACCTTTCCTGGCCCGTCCTTCAGGTGGCCCTGCTGTGATGTGTTCTTAGGCGCCCGATCGTCCACTAGCAGTTCTGAGTCAAGCCTCCTGTTGACCCCACATCCATCTGCTGTGTATACCAGCCTCACGGCATCCGGGCATGAACGCCTGCCCCCAGGAGAGCCTGAGGGCCCCTCCAGGATAGGTCCCTCCACACAGAGATGAGAAGTCACGTTCCCAGAGATGGGAAGCTTCAGCTAGAGCCTCCATCTAGCTCATGTACCCAACTTCTGGTCCATTTTCCAGAACTGGGTTTCACCCTGTTGGGGGTAAGGGGGCAAGCTTTGGACAAAACTATTCCTCTCTTTTCCCCAAACTGACCTGTATCTAAGCCCAGGAAGAAGAAAAACCCAGCAGGTGGCCATATCTTCCCCTGGGTGCCAGTGGTTTTGTAGTGGGACAAGGCCACTATTTTCAACACTGTGCAGCTAACCAGACTTGAGAATTGGGTTCGCCAACTGGTGGCCCTAAGCACGCCCTGATATGGAACCCTACCAGGCCAAGGAGGGTGCCAGCACGGTTAGGAGGATGTGAGAGCCATTCCTGTCAGAGCATGAAGACTCCCAGAGAACAAATAGATTTGATTATATTGAACACAGAAATTGATTTTTTTTCTAAATAAACATGCAGGAGGAAATGGTAACAGGCATCTGTTTCTGACAAGAATCAATTGACCCCAAATTGGAAGAAAATCTAGAAACACAAACAAGCACAAGAGAAAGTGGTTGGGCCATCCAGGCTTATCCAGTGAGGGAAGGAGGGAGGGAGGGAGAGACAGACAGACAGACTTCCCCATCAGCCCTTCCCCCACTAGATAGCTTGCTTGCTTGCTGCTGTTCAGCAAATGTGCTTCTAATAATGATAAGGGCTTATCATTTGATGAGCGCTTACTCTGTGCCAAGCCTGTGCTCAGCCTTTTATGTGCGTCTCTTACTTAATCCTCATAACAGCCTTCTGTGGGAGGACGTGATCTCCCCATTTCACAGATGAAATCATTGAGGCACCTGGTCCAAGGTACACATTCAGGCAGCAGCAAAGCTGGGACTCAGACCCAGTGGACTTGAGTCGGTGCTCCCCAGCCCTGCCTTACAGTGACTCTCCAACCCCGAGGTATTCTCTGGTTCCCTAAACCAGCCTCGGAATTAAGGGGACGTGCTCAAGGGCTCGGACAGTCCATTCCCAGCATTGCTTTGGCCCTCCACCCGGAATGGACGGGGAGGAGCCCAAACTCAATTCTCCAGGACTCAGCCTAGCCAGACCCAGGAAGCACTCCACCCCCAGGGAGGTGGGGAAGTGGGCCTGGCAGGGCTCTCCTGCTCTGCTCACAGCCCTGCAGCCCCTGTTACACAGGCTGTGTCCATATGGTGTTTATCCTAGTGGCCCACCACCAGCAAGATCAAGTATGTCATGTCACAGAGCATCGCAGGCCTCATTTGCCAAAGCTCTGTGTGGTGCTGATACTGTGCGGCAAGCATGCCTGTGATTAAAGGCCCGCGAGTGAGCTGCTGTGTGCACTTGGGTGTTAATTTCGTAAAGCTTCCCTTTGTTTCTTGGTCATAGACTTGCGTACACATGTTTGTTTTAAAGTAATCCAGCTCTGGGAATGTACCTAATTAACTTAAGCAGGGCTTATTAGTCCTGTTAACTCAAACTCCTGAATCTACGAGGCCAAGTATTCAAAAGCAGCCTTTAAGGTAGGATTAAGGCAAAGACAAGCTATTACAAAATGGAATTGGGGCCGGCTTTCCTAAAGCCGCTGTGGGGCTACGGCTGTGAATTCCCCCCTGACAACTCCCTATTCCACCTGGCAGTTGCTCTATGTGTGGCATGTAGTAGGTGCTCAGTTAATACCTGTGGAATGGACAAACAGGCTCCACCCAGCATTTGCATCATGTGTAGCATGTATTCAGTGCTCAGTAAGTATTTAGGAGATGGATTGGTGGGCAAAAGGACAAACAGGTCCCATCCACTCCAGGGGCGCCCTGCACCACACACAGTAAATGCCTAGTCACCCATGAATGGGGCGGACGTTCTCTCAGCACCAAAGAGGAGCCTTGTGGCAATAACCTCATCTTCTCTTCCAGGTGACCCATGCACCATGGCCAGTTACGCCCGCCTGAAGAATGTCCTTCTGGCGCTCCAGACCCGCCTGCAGCCACTCCGAGAGGGAGACAGCAGACAAGACCCTGCCTCCCAGAAGCGCCTCCTGGTGGAATCTCTGTTTAAGGATTTGGATGCAGATGGTAATGGCCACCTGAACAGCTCTGAATTAGCTCAGGTGAGTGCAGCATCCAGTAAAAATCGAATTACAGAGGAATTCAGTTTGCCATTTAGCATGTAAGTGAAGAGAGCAGGGAGGTCCATGTGAGGAGAGTCGTTTGTAACTGTCTCTGTACCAGGACACCACGGAGGCCCTTCTCCTGCAAGAGAAAGCCTTCTCTTCGGGGCCAGAGAGCTCGCATTGAACTCCTCTGAGCATCTCTTACTAACAAAACAGTGTCAAGTGTCTTCTCCCCACCAGCCACATTCAGCCAATATTTACAAACAAGCTTTGAAACACGCGCAGCTAGCTGGCAAAGCACACACTTCAGAGAGGCTGGTCTCCGATGTCATGAGGAAATAAATTATTCCTTCCTTGAGCCCTTTACTTATTTTCCTCGGCTAGAAGCAGGCTTGGTTTCCACCAAACATGGTTGGAGCTGTAACCTGGGCGTCCCGAAGTCCCCTCCCCTAGGATCTCACCATTCTTTAGTACCCAGATATTAACAATCCAAACCCTAGCCTGCCTGCTTTCAGGAAGCCCTGTGTCCACCCTCAAGCACTGCTCTTCCATTTGAGAGACACTTAGATTGGTGTCCCTCTGTCCAGCTACGAGGTGGTGTGAGGGCTGTTAACACCTGCAGCAGAGAGAAGCGAGGAAGAAGCCTTCTGGGGCCCAGCCACTGCCAGCAGCACGGAAAACCTCTGGGTGCTGGTGGCAGGAAGGGGGCTGGGGGTCTGGCAGGGCCTGCATTGCTGCTCTGCTGGTTTGCCTGAGGCCCTGGAGCCACACCAGGCAGGTGCAAAGATTTACAAGGAAGGCGAGGTCAACCTCCCCAAGCAGGGTGCTGGGCAGGGGCAGCTCCCCCCAGAGACCACAGAGTGCCCTGACAACAAGGACACGGCTGATAATAAGGAGGGACAGAGGACAGAGAATAAAAATGAGTCCTCGCCTTTGATGCCATTTTAAAGAAACCCTTCACATGATGCGGTGACCTTATCAAAGCTGTGGCCATGTCATCAGGAAGGGCTGGGCTGGGGCGTGCCCTAACACTTACTGAGCATCTCCTGTGTGCTTGGCACTAAGCCAGCAATGTAACAAACACAGTAGAGTTCCTTACTGTGTAGTGTGGTCGCTGAGAATGCAGGCTTTACGGTCAGACTGCCTGGACTCAAGTCCCACCTCCAGCATTTACCACCAGTGGGTGTTGGGAGACACCCTCACCTGACTGTGACCCCGTTTCTTGTCTGTGACCATCACAGGGTCATCGGGGGTGAAGCAAGCTAAGACATGTGACGTGCTCAGCACCATGCCTGTCACATGGTGTATGCTCAGTAGGTGACAGTGGTCAGTATCAATGTCATCGTCATCTTTATTCCTATGAGTTCCTCCTTAAATCTTTCAGCCATTCTCTGCTTTGAGGTAGGCACTACTGTTCTTTCCACCCCACCGATTGTTTTAGATGAGGACACAAGGATTCCAAAAATCCAGCCTGAGTTACATTCACTACCTGGGACATGATGGAGCTAAGATGAGCCCAGGTGGGCTGGTGTGCACCCCCTGCTCTCATCACAGCACAGGGGTCTCCCTGGAGGAGAATGGCTCCTACCAGGGGAATCTACCTGCTCTTCTTGAGGTCTGTGGAGCCAGCAAGTGCCCACAAAGCCTGAGTACAGAGCAGTCACCCAGAGGCTCTGCCAAGCAGGTCCCCCTCGCACAGCCCTCTACTCCAGCCAGCCCAGAGCCCGCTTCCAGGGAGCGTGCTGGGAACCACAGCTCTAAAGGCACTTGCAGACCCTACTCTGCTCACCCACACCTAGGCAACAATGCAAGTCTATCCAGAGACTGCCTCCCAGGAGACCTGCGACCCACAGTCTCCCAGGTGCATGCCATCTCAGCCATGCCAGCCAGCATGTCACCACCTCCAGCAGCACTAGGCCCCCAGCTGTGGCTAAGAGCCCGAGGGCCCACAAATGACCCAAGCTGCTCGGGGAAAAGCCCTGGTCCTGTTAGTTATAGTTCCCGGCAGGAAGAACCGTCTTGCAATGCCCCACACTACAGGGTAGGTGGCTTGGCTCATCCTGGACAGAGGCAGCTGTGGGCTCTCGGCACCCCAAGCCCATGTGGCTCCCCGGTCGCTGCCAAGTAAACAGAACCTCCCTGGTCATGTTGCTGTAACCTGGCAGAGATGTGCCCTGAGGCACCTGAAGCCATTAACAAGCATGGTAATTGGACTATGATTTCCTCTTTAAAATTTAATGTATTTAAAGTCCATTTCATAAATCTGCCAAGCAGAGCCCAGCTCAAGTGGGCCTTTTCCTGACACTGAATCAAAGACGTTGCGGAAAAACTTGTCGGTCCTATGAAAAGTTAATCAATTTCCAATGCAGAAATAGACAAAGGGAAATTTCCATCTCTGGAAGATTGATTTCGGGCGTTATGGTTGATCTCCCTTTTATCGAACACTCTTACTTGCTGGGTGAAGGGTCATTTTTTTAACATTATCACATTAAATTGCCTTTAATATATCAGGCCAAGCTGAGACTGTTAAATAAAGAGAAAATGCTCCTGTCCACCTTCCCCCCAAAAAATAAAATCAAATTATTTCCTTTCTTCTGAGCATTTTCCCTGCAAGACACACCAGCCTCTGGCTCCAGCTGAGTGAGGGTGCCTGGAATTTCTACCCTTAGTCACCGTTTGGCATATGGGTGGTTATGCTGGGGAGGCCTCTGTGCCTTGCGGCCCAGGCCACATCCAGAGAGAAATTCACAAGGGCCCACGCATGGCCCCCGTGCCAGAGTCCCAAGGGTAGACGTTTGTGTGTCCCTGGCAGGACAGGACAGGCAGAGGCAGAGGCTCAGACCTAGGTCAGTAGAATGGCAGCTGCCCCCTTCTAGGGGATGTGCTGTGGCTAGGAGGTGCAGCCCTGAGATTGGTAAGGACTGATGGGGGACGGGGCGAGGGAAGTACTGATGGAGCAGTGACCTCCCAGCTGTACATGGCTGGGAGCGAGGGGACCTCAGTTCCCACACCGAGTTCAGCCACTGTTTATTTGCTGAGTTCATTTGATCAGGCCCCTTCTCTGTTCACCAGCAGGAAGGGGTAGACCAGATGGCCTCAAGGATCCTTCTCACTTCAGACTGTCTGGGGTCTGTTTACCCAGATGAGAAGAAGACACAACTGAACACTAATCCCAACTCTGCCCCTACCACTGTGTGACCTTAGGAAAGTCCCCACCCCTCTCTGAGCCTCAGTTTTCTCATCTATAAAATGGGATGGACAGACAAGACAAAACCAAAGTTTTTGTCTTGTGCTCTCCAGGGCCCACTAAGCTGTCACTGGAGTTCTCACCTGCCCCTCAAGCCAGTGACTGCAGCCCCAGTTGGCCTGAACCATGTTCCAGCAAAGCCCACAGCTCTGAGCTCACTCCTGGCTCCGGCCTTGTTCCCTTCCTCGCCCGCAGCACGTGCTGAAGGAGCAGGACTTGGAGGAGGACTTCCTAGGGTGCTTGCTGGGCGACCTCCTCCGATTTGACGACTACAACAGTGACGGCTGGCTGACCCTCCGCGAGTTCTACACAGCCTTCCGTAAGTCAGGGCCCAGCTGGGCTGTTGGGCGAACGGGCCTGTGTCCACAGGCATGCCTGCACCTAAATGTGGCGGGGCCTTGGGTCCGTCCTCGGTTGTCTCCAAGGTTGGTTTCTTTTATAGATGAAAGCAATTGGATTTGTTTTGCAACAAGCCTGAGCTTTAAGAAAAGGGTAAAGGCGAGTGGGTGGGGAGACAGGGGGCTCGTTCTGTTCCTTTTGGATAACGGCTCTTCTCACTGTGGTTGAGGAACCCAGGACTGTGATTTAAGCAAGGCTGGTAGCTCACCGCCAGACACCCCTGGGGGAGTCTGAGACTGCACATGGAGGGAGCAGATTTTAGGGCTGTGGCCTGGCCCCCTTGGGGAGCCCTGCCTGGGGACAAACCCTGCAGGAGGGTTCTGGAGGCTGGGCCAGATTGGAAAGGGAACTTCATCAGAGAGCTCAGACAGAGTTCAGCAGTGGGGAGACGAAAGGGCTGTGCTGGGCCCTAGCTCAAAACAAGAGGGGACATTCTTGGCCCCGAAGAGATGAAGCCCCTTTGTGTCAGACAGCATTCAGGCTCTGCTTAAAGCAGCTAATGTGTGTGCCCTATGTGATGTGACCTTGGACTTGACCTGCAGGCCCTGGAATTTGGGAAGTAGGTGTGAGACGCCCACTGTAAATTGAGCCTCTGAGTCACAGATCCTGGCATTCTCTACACAACCGGAATCTCTACCTGGGATCCCACTTTTCAGAAAGGTGTTACTGCTTCCTGTTGACATCTCTGTGCGGTTGTTATTCCAAACGTTCACAAAGCCTGAGAGGGAGTCCTTGTGCTTCATTGGCAAGAAGGACTCTTGTGCAGATAGAATAGGCACTTGTATGACATAAGAGGAGAGAAACAAGTGCAATTCTCTCCTGCGGGAAATGTCCATGAGGTTGACGCAGGGGGTGCCTTTCCAGTACACAGCATCCCTATTGCCAGGGACCAAAGTCCAACCTCCAATTCCAGGAGTCTGCGTGTTATACTCTGACTTGGTATGGTTCCCCATCCTCCTCCTCCCTGCCCACTCTTAACACTCATGTCTGCTTACAGTAGTTCAGAATAAGGTGTAAATGACTGATGGCTTAGCCTGCTGTGGGAGGGCGGGAGGGGGGGATTGATTTGTGCATCAAGGAGCTTATTCCCTGAAATAAATCTCTAAATTTTGGAGTGTGTGGAAGTATCCGCAGCTCCCTACACCTAGCTTATGAGAGCCGGTTATTGATTTTCAGGAATTTTGCAAGGCAAACAAACAGTTGATAGCTTTCAATCAGCCATGGTGGGAGTATTTACACCACAGAAATTTACACCATACAAATGCTGTGAGGGGTAGGGGGTCTTTTTACTCTGGAGAGCCAGTTGGTAAGCACTGACCTCCACTCCACTCCTGTCCCCAGAGTCCACCTCCTGCAATATCCTCTCCATGCGTCTTCCCCACGCCGAGACCCCCTGATGATTCAATCCCATAGAACCTGGACAAGAAAAGAGTGGCATGGTCAGGGCGAATGACAGGGAGAGCAGCCCCCCTCTCCCTATCAGTAAAGCAGCAGCAAGTGTTCTGGGGACACTTCTGAGACATCCCCATCAGTGCTCTCTGGGCTCAGGCCCCTCAGCAAAAGGAGCTATGAAGGGAAAGGTTGGTGCATTTTAAGAACCAGGGGCCGAGGCTGGACTTCAGAATTTGGGGGCGCACCAGGCATCACTACTCAAGTGTCCCGTGGTGGCAGCATTAAGCACAGAATGGTACTTGCTCAGGCATCGTCCTGGTCCCTTGTTCCACAGAAGCCTCCGCTCCATGGGCTCTGTTCCCGGAAATCAGTGGAGGCCAAACAGGACACTACTTGCTTTACTCTCAAGGAAACGGAAGCATCTCTGCTTCCCCGAGGAAAGAAAGCCTCCCTGATGAAGGTCATGACAAACACAAGCTGCCCATGGAGAAGAGGGAGATCACCGCTTCACCACCGGCCATACGTCTCCTGAAGGGCAACGTGGTATCTGTTTCCTTCATTCCCAGATTATTTGAAAAGCATTCCCATCATCATTTTTTAAGCAAATGGACTTGTTTTGAACCAGACAGCCAAACCATTCATCACAGCCCAACCCAAATAATAAATATGCAATAAAATATAAACTCGCAGACATTTAGGAAGCCCCAGAATGAGTTAACCTGCTATAAAGGCCTGACATGTGGCAACTCAGAGCACATGGGATCAATGGTTTTTCAAAGTCATAGGAACTCGAAACTGAATCCCAGAGCTCTGGGAATGGATTTATGGTTCAGTGAATATTAAATAGGTAATTGAAGTGAGACACACAGGTACAACTTATTACCCAGAAATCAATGGGCATTCAAGAAATCTCACTACAACTCAAAAAGCAATAGCTCAAACATGTCAGCAACAACATTTTAAAAACTGGAGCTGATGGGCTGGCAAAGGTTGAGACGTTAAGATTTTATTTTCTAGTCTCTATTTTGCCAGGGTCCTTGGGTACCAGGCAAGATGAGGTCCATGGGATGAGCCTGGCATGGACTCAGTTGCTCTATTTAAGGATGGGTTCGGGACATTTTCCCTGGAGAAGTGGATTCTAAAAACCAGTTTGGGGGTTGGAGGTCTCCAAAATGACATCTTCTCGTGCAGCTAGCCCAGCCATTCATGAGAAGATGTGTTTGACACTGTCTGCACCTGGCTGAGGGTGATGGATGTCAGGAATCCCAAGACTGGTGGTTGCCCGCGCTCAGCTTGGCAGGTTCATGGTGGGGCTGTACCATCCTCCCCGCTCTGCAGAATTGGTGACCCCTCCCCAGGGAGGAGAGCAGAGGACAGGTCTCTTAACCATGGAAGTCAGTTCAGTCTTTTTCCAACTGTCAGATGGAGCTAAGGCTCCCAGTCACCTGTCTCTGTACAGTGACAAGAGTGAAATATGAGGGTGTCTTCCCTCTCTTCCTCCATTTATCACCTAAACATTCTCTTCAAGTTGCTTTTGGCTTTCCAAATCACAGACTGATCTGGGAACTAAAGGCACAGTGTGCTCTCGGCACGTCCCCTCCCCCATCCCTCCTCCCCCACCCAACAAGCAGAACTGCTGGTGCCTGCTCTGAGGCAGAGACCCAGGCCCCAGGGTCACTGGTGAGCAAGATACGTGCCGGCCACAATAAATTAATCTAAAAGTTGCTCGTTTAAAAAGCTTTTCAATAATGCATGTTTTTACACTTTTCTGAATGCTTGGGCTGGGATCTTGGGGAAAACATGTTGCTTAAATGAGGATTTTTCTCTCGCTTTAAATTCATTACAAGTTTCTTCTGCTTTTTAGAAAGATACTTGTCCTTTTAATTAATCCCGTGAGAGCAATGTATTGGATGCAGAGGAAGGGTTTGAGCAGCTAGCAGTGCAGGATGGAGGGCCTCACGTGTGAAGGCTCTGGCATCACAGATATATTGTGTCCAGAAGAACCCGTGTCGGGGAACAGCAGGGAACTAGTTGTGTGGGTTGGACACCCGCCCTCAGCTCCAGGCAAGCAGGAAGGAAAACGGATTTCATCTGATGATTGCAATACCTCTGTATCCAGGGCAACTCTGTGAAACCAATGAAATGGTCACCTGGTGAATTTACAGCTGTTTTTCTGCCATTGTTGCTACAAAATGAAAGGATGGTACTATGTCGTTATCCTCTAGAATGAAAAATGCCTGGCAAAGGCCAGACACCATGGTTATCTCAGTCAGTCCTCACAGCCGCCCTGCGGTGAGCAGAATGGCAAGATACAACAATGGCAAGCACCCCTCCCCCAGCCTATCGGGCTCCCCCTCGGCATAGGGTGAGTTCAGACAGGGAGCTTAGATGGCCAGGATTCCACTTTATCCTGCATTTGGTTCCTGAGTTTGGGATAGTGAGTAACAATATTTCAGATAGCTTGGGGCTTATCAAAAATTCTGTCCGAACTTGTTTAGCTCTTGAATGTGAACAGCAAGTAATGTGGGCCAGTGTCTGTTTTGGCTGAGGCCAGGACCATTGGTGTGATGACTCGCCCAAAAGGTAAAACCGGTTGCCTCACGCAAGACTTGACAATCAAATGGCCAAAAACTGATTCACTGCCATTGGTGCTTCATTTGCTCAAGGGCATAAAACAGTTAAATTGGAGTGGCCAGAGGACAACTTGAAAACTAGAAGTTGCTGGGAATCTTACCACCCCCTCCCAAAGACAGAAATGGGGATACTTTCTCCTCATTTCTCAATCATGGGGCTTCGAGGAAGCTCCCACATGAGCTTGCTATGTGCCCTTGAAGGCAAAGTCATTGTGCCATCTGAATGATTTTGTTTGTCAATATCGCTTTAGTTAGTAATGGGCTCTTAATACTCGAGTCGTGTAAAATGATACCTAACGTTTATCATGTGTCAGCACTGTGTATTGTCCCAACTTTACAGATGAAGAAACTGAAAGAGAGAAGTTAAGTAGCCAACCCAAAATCATAGTCAACAGGTAGGAGAAATAGGATTGAACCCATATGCCTGATTCTGGAAACTTCTCATGCACTTCAACACACTTTGCAGCTCATCATTAGCATTCTCCATTAGGGAGACTCTCACTGTCCCCACAGTGGGTTTTCTTAAATTTCAAATCCCAGCTCAATAGTCTCCTCCTCCAGGAAGTCTTCCTCAATCTCTCTTCCTTCTACCAAGCCCCACACACCTTCCTCTGTGTGCCCACAGTCCTGAGTTCACCTCTACACAGTAGCAAGGTCGTGGCCTGATGGTTGAGTGTGGACTGAGTCAGACCTGGTTCGAATCCTCATTCTTCCACGTACTAGCTGTGTGACCCAGGACAGTTCTTTACCAGAGATTAAGCTGAGCTTCAAGATCCTCATCTGTACAATGGGCATAATCACCACTGTTACGGAGCAAGGGCTCGCTGCCGGGCGCACCTAGAAGCCAATATTGTGGCACAGGCTTTTTAGAAGAGAACAGGCTTTATTGTGAAGTCAACTGGCAAGGAGACAGGAGGCAAGGCTCAAATCTGTGTCCCCGGTGGAGGGTTTAGGGTGGGATTTAAGTGGTTCCAATACCAGATCTTCCTAGACAATGGACCCTTCGTTCCTGAAAGGGTTCCAACATTTGGATTATGGTCATGTCCCGGTCTTTTGGTTCTGTGGCAGAGGGAGAGAAAGTGACTTTGGTTCCAGGTGTAATTTGCAACATTTTCTCCTCTGCGTATGCTTCAGCTATATGACTCGCAGTTTTGTTCTGTTGTCTCTGACAGGATAGGGCCAGTTTGAGCTGGTTCTGCAGCTACACCACCATATAGGGTTACTCAGGACTAAATGAGATACTATATGTAAAGTGATGAGAATGATCCTTGCCTAGGGTTGGTCAGTGATGGAGTGTGGAGATTTCCCTCTGTGTCTCCACAGCCCCTCCTTCCCAGCCCCTGTCACTCTGTGCCACGTCAGTGTTCTCCTGCCCATGCTCTCACCATGTGCTCTTGCCTAGCATGAGGTCTGGCACCCAGGAAGCCCTTGGTAAATGTTTTCCCTGTAAGGGATGAAGTATATGGAGAAATGCACTTGACAAGCAGAGGTCCAACACAATGTGACTGTCTCAGTGGTCCCAGAGGGCCTCTGCATGTCTCCAGGGGGTCCCAGGAAATGGGGACGCTGGCAGGGAAGCACCAGCCAAGCTGGACCAGGCCAGTGAGGGCACCCTGCAGTCCAGACATGCAGTCCCTGGTCCACTAGATAGTGATGGGGTGTGAGCTGAGCCCCTGGTGCCTATATGGGCCTAATGCTCCTTTAATGAAGACAAAAGCTGCTTGTCCCATAAAGCTTCCATCTTGCTCCCAGGGCTGCAAATTGGCCATTCAGGCCTCCTCGGATAAGTGTTCTTTTAGGCTATTAGGCCACCTGCCCCTGCTGAATTACCTCCACCTCTGACAACTGTGTGTGGAGATAAGGGCTCCTGCTCAGTCTGGCCCAGCCCTCTGGTGTCTGGGTCCGATGTCTGCATCCCCAGGGGAGGCAGCAGATGCTGGCTGCGAGAGGGCCAGGCTTAGCTGGTGCTTGGCTTTGATGTTTCTGTGCAAAGCCCTGCACCTTGGGAAATAATTCATTAGCATAGAGTGTGGGTTTGTATTTCTTCTGAGCTCAGCTCCTGAGAACCTGGAGCACACCTGCACAGCCCCTGCTCTGTCCCCATGGCCACATCACAAAGACTGAGCTCGACACCACACAGCACAGGGTCTTGGGGCCTCTGCCACCACATTCCCTGCTGAAAACTGGAGACCCTGGCAGCTCAAGGTCCCCCAAGCTGGCCCTGGCAGGCCAGGAGAGCAGGCTTCTTGAGAAAAAACACTGAGCACAGAGACCCAAGCTCCCTGACTCAGGCCAGTGCCAGAAATAGTCAAGGAAGCAAAGCAGCACCATATTGGGTCACTGGGGGAAGGTGAGGCAGGTCTGCTGTAAAGCTGGTGTGGGCCAGCCTCTCTGTAAGGACAGAGAACATCTGGGCAGGGAGGTGCAGGCCCATTCTTTTGGGATATAGCATCCATGTAAGGGGCAGGCTGGTCAACCAGAACGTTTCAGAGGAGCCTGGCCCGGCGGGGGGAGGAGCACACATGGGGAAAGGTTCAGCACCTGAGGCTGGGAGCTTAGGAGGAGGAGAACATCAGGTCAGCAAGCACAGGGCCCAGTCAATGGCCTGCAGCAGGCAGGTGACAGCCCTAAGCAAGACGAGCAGGCCCTGCCCACATGGGACTTCATTCTGGCAGCAGGGCGGGTAGGAAACAGAAAAGCAACCAAATAAATCAAGTAGGAGCTGGGACAGAAAATACAGTACGGGTTGGCAGGGGGACCCACTCTCCCCAGAGAGGTCAGGAAGGGACATTTGAGATGAGGCCTGCACATCGGGTTGGGAATACCCAGGCAAAGGATGAGGAAAAAGGTGACCCGGACAAGTGGGGGAAGGGTGTGGCTCTTTAGGAGCAAAGGGCTTGAGTGAGTGAGGAGGCTGTCACAAGGAAGAATGGCTGGTGGGTGGGGCCCCAGAGGGCAGAACTTGACCAAGAGTCCTCCAGGGCAGAAAGAAGACAGCCTAGATCTGCGGAGGCCTTCCCCAGCCAGCCAGCCAGCCTTGTAGGGGTTTCTGGGGAGTATGAGGCCCCATCACTGCAGGTGCGCCAGCTCAGGCAAGTCACTGCAGAGGGCACTGGTATCAGCCGGAGAGCTGGACTTGGCCTTGGAAGCCCCTTTTAGTGATGACTGTCTGGACAGAAAAGTGAGCAGAGCTGCTGGCTAAGGTCTCAAGGAACCTGTGCTTCAGAGCCAGACTCTGTCCTTGCAGTCCTTCCTGCTGAAAGCGCACTTGCACCTTCTATTGGATTGCATGCGGGATGGGCTGGGAAGCCACTGGCAGTCTCTGGCGGGGGGCATTCAATGAGTCCTTCACAGGGCAGATGGAAGGGGGCCGCCCCTCCCTCTCCATGCATGTGAGCTCTGGGTTGGGATGATCTCACCCCGCATGACACAGCGGAGGGGTCAGTTCTGAGCCAGAACTACTGCTTGCCGGCCCTCACCACCACACCCTCTGTCCCTTTCTTATTGGACGGTTCAAACCCAGATGCCCCTTGCCCATCTCCAATGCTTTGCTTCTAACAGCTGCATTGTCAGGCCCAGCACTTTCAAGCCATTGTCTGGAGCTGAGCCTTCAAGCACTTTCCATTTTTAAAGATCCCAGCTGGAGGTTGTCAATGGCCTCAGTGCAGAGCAATTCAATAGTAGAAAATGAACTAATTACAGGTTGTTATTGAAAATCTATTGTCTACAAATTGCAAAGAAAACTCATTAGAATATGCTTTGGTGATATTTTTTTTAAACCCTCCTCTTGGAGGGAGAGTCCGGGGCAGAGTGGCTGGATACCTTGCTCCTCCCTGTTCCTGGTCAACGCTCCCTCAGGACAGAGACCAAGGCGTCACGCCGCCCAGCCTCACATTGCCCGCTCCGGAAAAACAGGAAACTCTGCGTGGAACAGAGAGCTTTCTGAATGTTAGTAAATACTCAGAAATGGCTGCAGAGGAGACAAAGAATTTCATTGCAAAGATATAAAATGAGAACAATTTAAATGTCAGCTTTTTATGTGGATAGCACTGTGTTGTCCTCGTAAATATCTGTTTTGCAAAGCTTTTGTGAGGACTTCAAAGGACTTCAACAAGCAATTAAGTACTGAAGGTCATATAACAGATTTCCAAGCTCGCTCCCTGGCAGTAGAGCATTGAGAAAGTTTGGGCTGTGAATGGCCAAGCCCTCCGGAGCCCAGGTCTCCAGGGGGCTCCTCAGAGGCTGAGGTTATCTCCCAGTCTCCAGGCAAGAGGGCCTAGAGAGCAAGCTGAAGGCAATGCAGGGGTGCACCCCGGCCCCACTGCCTCCTGGTCCTGCCAGCAGTGACCACATCTCAGTACAGTGTGACCCAGGTAGCTTGTGTGGGCTCTGCGGCACCTGGAGACCCCCAGTGTTCTGAGGTGTAGAGAAGGCACCCGGTGTACTGCTGAGGGGTGAGCCCAGCCGAAGGCTGTATGTACCGGAAAGGGTTGTTGGAGCACAGATCAGTTGTCCTCTGCCTTGTGGTCTTTCCCTCCTCCCCAGCCACCGTCTTTCAGCCACCGTCTTTCAGCCTCCGTGACTGTATCCACAAGACCCGCTGCCACTGTGCAGGTCCAGCTTGTAGGCTACACAAGGAACAAGGAGCTGGGGGCAGAAGCGTGCGAGATGCTCCACTCACATCAGCATAGCGACTAACTGGGTGGGCAGCATGGGGGCCACATGCAGGGCTGGGGGACACTCAGAAGTCCCAGCACCAAGGTGGGCCTGGCAGGAAGTGGCTGGAGAGCCAGGCCCTAGGGACAGACAGGACCCGGATAGACAGCGGTGTCTTCTCCTGGGAGAGGAGAAGGAAGGGGCAGGGCACAGCCAAGCTGCTGCCTCCTGCCTGGAGCAGGCACTGGGGTAGCAGCACACGAGGGGCAAGTTGGAGACCCCAGACCACAGGCTGGTGACCCATCTGAGGCTTCCTGTGCACCAGCAGCTCCTGCTGGCGCCTGGTTCTTACCTTATCAGGACTGCGACTCAGTGACTCTCGAGTCCCAAAGGCCCAGAGCCCTGCCCCTCCCAGGTCCTCCCTCTCGGCAGAGGCTGAGGAGAGGGAAGATGGTAGGTGACTGAACTATAGGCAGCGGCCATGGAACCAAGAGTGCTCGAACAAAGACAGAAGCACAAGGGACAAGGCAGTCACAAACCCAGGAGGCACAAAAGGGCAAAGGGAAAACGGGCTGAGAGCAGGCAAGGTTATTACCGCCTGAGGCATTTTGTTCCAGCTGGAGGGAGGACAAGGGAGCAAGAGGAGAAGCCTAGAGCGTTCCATAAGGTGATATAGTAGGTGCTTGCTAAACATTTATTGAAAGGATTAAAGACCATGCTAGAACTTTTTTAACTGCAGTAAAGAGAAAAGGTTCAGAGTAGTTGTGGCAACTCTCAGAGATGATGAAGAACAGCCGGAGGGCTTTCTCTGGTAGTGGGAGGGGGTCATCCTGATGCCACATGTGGCACTAGCCTGGTCAGCAGCCCACCATGGTTCTA
This sequence comes from Hipposideros armiger, assembly GCF_001890085.2. Lineage (NCBI taxonomy): Eukaryota > Metazoa > Chordata > Mammalia > Chiroptera > Hipposideridae > Hipposideros > Hipposideros armiger. The sequence goes on from NW_017731416.1 coordinate 2,800,821, forward strand.
CAGGAGTGTTGGGTTAGCTGGGTCTCTGGGTTGGCAGAAAGGTGCCCTCAGGCTGGCTGGCTCCCACCCATGCTTCTTTTCACGCTCTGCTGTCCTGGTGGGACTCACTTTCCCCTAAAAGCTGGCCTTGTGCCGGATAGTTCAAAGCCAGTCTTAGGTCCCTTTAACTATGGCATCTGACAATCCTTACCAAATGCCTCCCGCAGACTCCCAGGCCCAAGGTCAAGGGGTAGAGTGGGATTCAGAGGCCCTCTGCAGTCATGTGGGAACATGGGAGGTGCTCCCCACTGATGGAAGAGCCCAGGTTCCGAATCTGAGGAGGCAAGCCTACTAATGGCCATATGCCTCGGGCCCTGAGTTCCCATTTAGTTCACACAGGTCCTGGGGACTCCAAATTTGTGACGGCTGCTGTCATCCTGGGACCCGTGGGACAAACAAACATGCGTAACTAGGCTGTTGAACCACAGGCTGGAGTCAGCAGAGGTACAAGCAGGAAATCAGTTTCATTCTCATCTGCACAGACTTTTTAGTGAATCCCGAGGCTTTGCAGCCTGTGGGCTATGGGGAGGGGAGGATGTGTGAAGACTGCTGACTGGCTTAGCCACCACCACTAAGTGGTCTGCTATCACTCTATAAAACATGGGGCACCTTGGCACTGGTTTTCCATTATCCGCTTTGGCCAGAATTCCAGCCCTCTGGCACTGTCCCATCTGTGTCCCACTCCACGCACGATACCTGCGATCTGCCCAGGATAGGTGGTGGGGAGCCAGGTATGCGAGCAGCCCCGGGCATCCGGTGAGCTGAGCCCTCGGAGAACCCAACTTCTCCAGCTGGCACAGGCATTTTGTCTTCACACAGGTGCTGCAGGCACAACAACTGTTTGTACACTTGTCGGGATTGCAAATTACTTTCAAATGGCAGTGGAAATGGGGCCCAAAGGCCTCTGCCCCCTCCACAGTGCCCCATGCACGTGGGCGGGCAGCTCCCCTGAGTGCTGTCTCTGGGCTCACTGGTTTCCCCAAATGCTCTCAAGCCACTACAGACACAGCCCTACCAGCTGGTGAGGTGCTGACGATAGTGCTTCAGAGTGGGCAGCCTCCCACCACCACCTTGGGCTAAGCACTCACTGCACGCCAGACGCTCACTGTGCCAGGCACCTGGCAGGCTCCATTCCAACCCCCAGTTCTGAAGATCAGGGAACTGAGGCCAGGGAGGGGCACACAGCTGCTAATGCAGAGCCAGTGCTGCGGGTCCAGACCTGAGCCCTCAGGCACGGGTTCCACACCCAGCTCTGGCCAGGACCTTTTGCAGTCTCCATTTCTTCCCCCAGAGGTCAAGATCCAAAGAAACCCCATGATCTGTGACTCTGGGATGAAGCAGAGAGTGCAAAATCCTCTCTGAGGTCTGTTTACCATGTGCCATTACAGAGGGCAGGGCCCCTATACCGCGTTATCTTTCCAGATCCTGAGGTCTGTGTGCCACAGGTGCTCTTAGACACATTTCCCCAGGTCCCTTTCAGATGACACTGTGAAAAGAGCCCCTTAGGACTGGTAGGCTTCAGCTCCACAGGGGAAGGTAGAGCCCCAGGGAGCAGACCTGTCACTCAAAACAGGGGTTCCCACGCTCCCTGAGAGATCAGGTCTCTGTGGAAGGATGTTCTCCTTTCAAACTCAAAACCCAGCCAATATCGATCCCTTCCCAGCTCCCACAAATAAAAGCACTTCCAGAGACCCCCCTTTTTAGCCCTGTCCAGCCCTAGTGTTGGTCCCAATCCTCAAACATCTACCTCTTTGCAATGGTGCTGAGACATGGGCTGGCTCCTGACACGGGCTCACACGGGAGAAAGGATGGCGTGGGCGCAACACTGCCTTCCATGTGTGTTTAAACCACCCCTCCCTGGGGTACCCTACTTACACCTTGGTGCAAGCCGACAGCCCAGGAAGAGCTCACCAGGCTAAGCAGGGTCCAGGCAACAGCTGTGTGGGCCACATGTGGGGCCCCCAGCACACAGGGCACAGGATGCAATGGAGGATTAAAGGGTCAGTGGAAATCGTCCATGGCTGGCTCAGCCAAAACATACAGAGATGGGTCAAGAGCTGGGCCAGAAAGAACTGGAGGTCAAATAAGGGCATTGAGAAAGCTCCCAAGACTGGCCCCAGGCCCAGCCAGCCCTGACATCTGGAGGTGCTAAGTGACAAGTAGACTCGATGACACTCAGACTCCCTCTCTGTGGAGACAGTAGTCATTGTGTCTCCTGGACCACATCCCACCTTGGAGGGAACAGGATAGGTGGGAGGTGAGGGCTGAGTCCCGCATCCTGCCATGTCCTGGTCACGCCTGCAGTGAGGCAGCTCTGTCCTCGCCTGGGACCCTCAAGGCCTGAGGGTTTGGGGCACATACAGAATTACCGCCCTGCGGAATGGTGGGCAACTGGTGACTAGCACTTCCTGATGAAGCTCAGGGCTTTGGAATTTGGGAAGAAACAGAAAACATGCATGTTTACTGGCAGAGATGCGGGCTGTGAGCAAGGTGGGGGGTTTAGAGGAGAGCAGTAGAGGTCACCCCTAAGGGGAGCCCCAGGGCAATCGGGTATATCTTCCCCTAAACACAGGGGTCTGCCCTGTAGACTTCCTCACTGACTGTGTCCTATATGGTTAAAAGTTCTGTTCATTTTTCCTGGGGTCTCACTCTCCCGAGCCCCACCCAGCACGGAGCACCTAACGCCCCTTGCTTCCCTCCAAGAATGTGCACACACCTTCCCAGACAGTGGGGGAGGTGGTGGGAGACCTAAGGGCTGGTGGTGTCGCCAGTAAGGGAGCAGTGGCCTCTGCTGATGGAGAAGCAGTGGGTACGTGCGTCTGATGGGGAAGGAATGTCCGCGCACGTGCACTTGGAATGCTTTCCCTACGTGGGCTGAGCGGGGCTCCTGGTCCCCTCGAGTCAGCTCTCCACCATTCGGAGGCTGATGATCCTCTTTGGATTATTCATGCCCACACTCCACACAGCCTCCCTGCTTCCTCTCCTGGTCAGGGTTCCGAAGCGGCCCTTGTGCAGGAGCAGCAGAGACAGGAGCAGGGAAAACTCAGAGCAGCTACATGTGCTGCTGATAAATGGCCCTGGGCAGCAGTGGCTCTGGAGAGGAGGGCGGAACCCCGAGTTAAATGGACAGAGGAGGAGGGACTGCAGGTATCTGTCCATGTGGACCCTGCCTGAGCCTCCCCACTCACGTGCCCACCTCCCTTTGAAGTCAAGAGAGGTTATTGATCTTGAATGGAGTGGAGGAACGGACCCGGTCCAAGCCCAGGACCCCTGGCCTCCAGGCCACGGGCCCCAGCCCCTCTGTGGCAGCCTTGACCAGGCAGCTGAGTAGATGAAATAGTCACAGGCCCAGAGTACGTCTGGGCAGCTCGACTTTGAAAGGCCTGCATTGGACTAGACACTGTGCCAAGCCTGCTCCTTTGAAGAGCAGAGGTTCCGAGGCTGAGGCCTCGCAGACTCTGTCATGGCTGCAGACAGAAATTTCACCAAGATGCCCAGGGTAGAAGCTGGCCATCATCTCAGGAGAGCTGTGTGGTCCTCACGACCGCACAGCCACAGAGCCCTGGCTCAGGCCTCGGTCCTCCAAATGTGCAGGGATGGCCTCCCCAACTCCAGTCCGTTACTCATCCTCAGACGGGGATGCTCTGCTGCATAGGTGCTTCCAGGGTGAGGGGCCTGGAAACCAGCTGTCCCTGCAGTCTCTGTGGAGGATAGTATGTTTCCAGGGTGAATGAGACTCCCCACCACTCCCACCACCCACACACCCCCTCAGGTGTCAAATGGCTCAGCACTTGGCTTGGTTTCCTGGAGGAAGCTTTAGATGTGACATCCATGGTCTTTGAAGTCACAAAACCCACAGGTTAGGAAACTCTGAGTAAACGTGAGTTTAAGGAAATGGCTCTAAATTGAAGCAACAGGTGAATATTTGCTCTCCTGTATTCGTTCATGCCGAGCACCTGCTCCAGGCAAGGTCTGGGCTGGGCCCTGAGAACACACTGGTGACCATGGCAGGCCTGGCCCCGTCACCCTGTCTGCAAGTTGCTTACTGAGGAAATATTTTAGAGCCCACAGAGGGAAGCCCTCCCATGCAAGATGCCTGCCACGTCGGCAGACACGGCACCCACCACGCGACGCAGAAGCACCAGGACTCGGGGCAGAGCATTCCGTAGTAACAGGAGAGAAGGCAGGGCCTGTGGGCACAGGTCCAGGGAGGTGGGTAAATCATGGAAGGCTGGGTAGATGTCATTTTCTCAGTGCATCAGTGCAAGGTCACGGTTAAGAGTACAGATGGGGGAAGAGAGGTGGTGGTGTGAGAAGAAAGAGGTCTGAAACACTTGTCTGGGAGAGTGGGAGGGTGAACAGATAGAGACAAGGTAGTGTAGCCCTGGGCAGCACTAAGGGCCCCTTTGAGGCCCATAGTCATGAATTCAAAGGTCACTAGTCAGCAGGGCAGTGAGCTCCCCCAGCCACGTTCAGCTACACAGGTGCCAGGAGAGGGGACACAGACAGGCTGAACCAGGGCTGGGGACATTCCAAGAGGGGCAGGGAATTGAGCTTGTATGCAATGTATGATTCCAGTGACTTAAATCCCATGGAATTGAAGCTGGGTGGAAAAAAAGTAACAACATGGATGGTGACACAATTAAATGGTTGATCAGTAGATTGTGGGCCCCACTGGAGTTGAAGAGTTGTTGGAGTCTGGATACCGGAGAGAATGAACCAGATGAGATGGGAGGTGGTCAGAGAATAGGATGCCTGAAGATGAGATTTTTCAGGCTGCCGTTACTTGTTACGACAATGTCTAGACTCCAGGATATAGTAATGGGTATGAGGGCCAGTAAGGTGGAGAGTTGGCTGGGTAATGTATTTGGATGTTTACACCACCCAGTGTTAACCCAGGAGGAGCATCCGAGAGACTATTGTCAGCCAGAGGCTACAATCATCAGAAATGGGGTGGGGAGTGGTCCGGGGTCAGTAGATGACTAAGCAAAGAGGGGAAGTGAGTGGTACATGGAACACGAGCAAATGTTCCCATCTCTCCCTGGGAGCAGGTTCTTTGAGGTGGAGTCTTCTTTTTATCCCCGTTTTACAGAAGAGGACCTGAGGCACCAAAGAGTCAGTAAGTGGTGGTAGAGCTGAAACTCAGCTCAGGGACTTTGACTCCAAAGTTGGCACATGGACACCACAGGGCATACCCTCACCATTGACAGCTTAGACATGAGTAAGATTTGGTCCCTGCCCCCAAGGAGTTCACTCTCCTGTGGGAAGTGCATACATGTGCAGAGGCGAGGCAAAATGTCTGTGAGGTGGCTGACACAAGACACTTCCAATAAAAAAGATGCCGGAAGTCTTCAGAGAAGGCTGATGAGGTTTCACAGGCAGATCCAGGAGCAGGGAAAGGCATCCTTATCAGAGGGAGCAGCCTAAGCAAAAGTGCCGAGATGGGAAGGCCTCAGGCCATCTAGCATGGCCAATTTGTCCCTTGTGTCATGGACAAGTAAGAGGGAAACAGAAGATGATGCTGGAGGGAAAGATTAGAGCCAGAGCAGCAAGGGCTTGTATTAGGGGAGTAAATGCAGTCATGACAAATCTGTATCTCAGGGGTTTAAAACACAGCACAGATTTATTCCTCCTTCACATAATAGTTCAATGCTGGGGCTCAATCTGTGGCCACACAGTGACACAGGGACCCAGGGATCTTCGGATTGGTGGTTCTACCATCTCATACATAGGGCCTCAGATTCCTTTCCCAGATGCCCTGCACCTGGCCAGTATACAGAGGGATAGGGAGAGTAGGAGATCTTGTAGGAGATTTTTGGGGGGAACCCAACAAGGACTTTTGCACATCCCTTCTCACATATTCCACTGGCCAGAATTCAGTCACACGGCCACACCCACTGCAGGGGCAGCTGGGAAATGTAGTCTAGCTGTGTCCACAGGAAGGAAAGGAAGGTTAAGTGAACACACAGCCATCTCTGCCACAGGCCCCCAGATCCAGGCCATGGGGTTTGGTCTTGCCAAGGAAGACAGGGAGACCAGGAAAGCAGGGAGGGGCATGATCAAAGCCAGCTGGAGTAGGACTGACCCGGAGACACCCACAGGCGCGAGTGTGGACTGGAGGTGATGGAGACCCCAACATGGAGGCTGCAAAGGGGGCAGAGAAGGGTCACAAAAATGAGTGCTGTGGAGAGGCTCTGTGGTCACTGGCTGGTGGAGGGGGCGTCGGCGGGGGGGTGGGGGGAGCTAATGAGTGAAAGGTGATTCCGAGGCTTTCCTGTCTCCACAGTAGGGGCCCCTTCAGGCCTTGGGAAGATGAAATGGCGGCATGTGTCCCATGACAGTCCTCCTCCATCCACAGCCTGGCCTCAGAGAGGGGGGACACAAGGGCCTGTTTTAATTTTCTTCTTGGGCCTCCACATGACAAAGGAGAAATATCACCCAACATTATTATCTCTTAGAAAAATACTCTCTGGAACCATAAAAAGGGAAATACAGTGAAGCCAGACCACAGAGGCTGCCCCTTAAATCAGGAGCTTCTGAATTATCGTGGTGGCGCTCTCTAATTCCTCTGGATGAAAACATTAAAGATGACAATGCCCCTTTAAATCAAATGCCCCGGGAGTTGCTGTAAAGTCAGTAGGCTTTTTTTTTTCCTTGTGAGGATTTTTTTTTGTCTCTTTTCACCTTGTAATAAAATATAAATCATAACTTGTGGGGGCAGGCTCTGCAGAGCAAGCTGTGAACATGGGTTTTCTGAAAATGAAGGTGTTTTGTTAATGGGAATCATCTCATCTCGGGAAACGTGAGAATTTCAAATGATGGGTTTGCTACTTAACTTCACACTCATTTTTTTCTTTTCCTTTGGGTTCACAGGCTGGCCCTGGGCCTGGCTGTGGCACCACTGTGATGAATCACGATGGCACACTCTAGGAGCCTAGCAGCTTTGCGACCCCTCCTGGAGTGGCCACCGGCTCAGGCTGTGCCAGGTGGGGTGCGGGCCCCAGAGCCCATGCACACGATACCGAGAGGGAAGTGCCTAGTGGGGGAACTGGGACCAGGCCTGGCAGATTGAGCACTTGGGCCACAGAGAGAACCCAAGGGCCAGTGCAGCCCCAGGAGGAAGGGCTGGGAGCACAGGTCAGAAAAGGCTGCAGGATAAAGCCTTAACCAAATAGACAGACTTGTGCTCTGGGCTGTGGTGTGGAAAAGAGGTACGAGATGGGGAAGGAATCAGTGAGTCAACCCAGGCCAGAGCAGTATGGCCAAGGCAACACGGCCAGTGAGGCTCAGCCCTGGGGCTGTTTCTCTCCTCACTCTACACCCGAGCTCCCTTCCACGGGCTTGGGTGGAGACTCAAGGCCTGGCAAGGCCGAGTCTGTGAAGTTGGCTCGACAATTGTAACCACGGGAGGAAAGCAGACTCAGAAAAGTTTCAATGATTGGGTCTGAAATACAAGGGTTTACTGCTTGTCCCAGACCCCCTACAAATACTGCACACCCTGCAGCCCCCTCTCCTCCTGAAATAGTCAGGCACCTTCAAGGGATGGTCTTTTCTCATCGACACCATGGCCTTACCCTGACTCCTGGCTCTGCCCTCTGCAGCCTGTCCGCTTTCCTCACCACACACGTATACAGATGAGGAAACTGGGGCCCACAAAGGTCACCCGTGACCTACAGTTGGCATATCCAATGGGCACGCCTCAGTCTTTATCAGGTTTGACCACTGCAGCATCGGGCCCCACGGACCTCGCTCTTTGAGACCCTCACTCTCTACCCACGTCTTCTCCATCTCCTTTGCAATGAGCCCCTCTCCTCCACCAGCCTCTTACGCTTTTTTTTTTCAATAGAGGACCAGGTAGCAAATATTTTAGTTATGCAAGCCGTATGGCCTCTGTTACAACGACTTAATCCTGATATTGTGGCACAAAAACAGCCACAGACATATGAGTGTCGCTGTGTTCCAGTAAAACTTTACAAAAGCAGGTGGAGGGCCTGCCTGAGACTCTTAGTGTGCGTCTCTCCTTAGGATATACTCCCCTCGGGAGGGTCTTACCCCACTCACACCTCCAGATACCAGGTTTCCAGCTGCAGGGGTTCAGCAACCTCCCGGCATCCCCTTGGCCATTACTTGTGGGCACCTCACATTCAGCATGACCACACTCCCCATCGTCCCCCAGCCCACCTCTTCTCCTGCATCTCCTGTCTCGCCAGTGTTCTATCCCCTTTTCTCTTAAACATGCTTCATTTGTAATCAGATTGCCAAGGGCCTCCGAGTGGTTGGATGGGTCTTTGAGAAGTTGTGTGTGTCAGTGGGAGAAGGCTCACGTGCTGGGAGGCCTGGCACCAGAGTGGGAAGCCCACTGTCGAGGGCTGGCTGGGCCTGGACTGCCGCCTGCTGCCTACTGACAGGCTAGCCGGCCAGCCGGCCAGGGCTTTGGCATTGGGGTCCCACAGATTGTCTTGTAGGAAAAGGAGTCTGTGGATAGATTTACCAGGTGCACACAAGAGACCACAGATGAAGGGCAGGTGTCCTGGAGCCATGGGCACCTGTCTCCCAGCCAGCCCATCTCCAGGTGTTCCCATGTCACTGAGCCGAGGGCAGGCTGGTGCTCAGAACCATGTATAGAGGTTCCAGGAGGGGCTGTTTGAGGCCACAGGCCTTCCTGTGACCCAGCTTTGCCTCACCCCAGTAAGCCCATGGCCAAGGCCTAGCTCTAGTGTCTACAGCTGAAATTCACGGGCTTCAGACATCCATGTCATGATCCACAGCTGACTCCCTGAGGCCCCCAGTGGCCCATGTGGGACCTCCTCTCCAGGAGCTGCCGACTTTCCCGGAAGCAGGGAAGACTAAGACTTGAGGCTCCTATACCACCCAGAGGAGAATGGCCGCTTCCCGATGGCCTCACAGGAGCGCCGCCTCCAGCCCATTGTCCCAGCTGGCCTGGGGCTGGCGCTCGAAGGGGTGCAGTATTGCATGCTCAGTGTGTCCTCTCATTGGGGCTCCAAACACTCTGCTCATTTGCAGCGGCAGATAGTCTCATCGGCTCCCCGCCTGGCAGAGGCCGAGGTGAGATCCCATCCTATTCCTTCACTCTCCCCATCACGGTCCTGGGCTGCAGAAGTCGATAATTCATTCCCAAGCCACCTTTATGAGGGGCACGCCGGGCCCAGGCACAGGTCCCAGGTCCCTCCCGTGCCCACCTATGCTGTTGCTGACAGACAACCTGTGAGGCTTGCTCCAAGGCCTCAGTTTCCCTCCTGGCCACTCTGTCAGGGGTGGAAGCTGGCAGCACCCCCAGTCTGCAGGCCCCACTCCTGGCATACTCGGGAACACCCTGGAATTTATTTCGCCCATTTGAATTCAAATGCAATGGAGACAAAATTCTTTTGGTTTCAGTAGTCATTGCTCCATTTTTGTTTGTCATCAGTGAACTGACGGCCAAGGAGAGTGGAAATAAATAACTGTGCCCGCTGTGCCAGGTAAACTGAATCCCCCACCCCTTACTGCACTGGGGAGCCGGCATGTTGTGTTACCAGCCAAGGGCTGGTGCCGGGCTTTGGGCAGCTCTAGAGGCAGCTTGGCAGGCTTGGGGCCATATCTGTGCCAGGACAGGCTGCTGGGCAGCCCAGGAGTCGGGCAAGCCAGAAGACAGGTTCCCCCAACTGCAGGACACTTGTCCTGCCACCCTATGGCCTCTCACTCATCCCTGGGGACTGAAACACTGTCTTAGAGGACTTTTCCTTCAACAGAGATTCCAAGGAAGGGAGACACGCCCAGCCATTCACTGGGGTTGGGAGGAAGTGGTGGCCCAGGCCCTGCACTCCGGAGCACCTGACCCACATGGGGTCCATCGCAGAAGGCAGTGTGTGAATATGAATTTCTAAACCACAGACCTGAATGCCAGGTGCTGTGGAGTATTGTGGAGGTCGGCAGACTTCCTGGAGGAAGATGACTTGAGCTGGGCTTTAAGAATGGTAGACATGGGTGGACAGAGAGAGAAGCAAAGGGCTGTACCCTGAGGTAAGAGAAAGGTATGAAGGAGGGATTAGGAGAGAGGGTTCAAGAATATACATTTATTCAGCATTCCTTACCTACCTGCTGTGTTCCTGGTCGGCGTGATGCAGGCCTGAAGTTGGGCAGACCGATGATGGAACCGTCAGAGCGGGGCTTCCAGGCCAGGCTGAGACATGCGACCTCCAGCTCGGTCCTGCTTTGATTTGGCAGCCTCCAAGGTCCCACTGTTATCCCAGCCTGCAGGGTGGTACAGAGGGACCTGGATGTCCCATGCCTGGGTTCCACTGGGGTTTCTGGGACCATTGAAATGTTGGCAGAGCGGCTATGAGGCCAGTGCCACTGAGCTGACCTTGGTCCTGATGAATGCCCCAACAAACAGGCAGAATCTGGAGCTCCCTTGACCAAAGGGCCCCTTAATGGCCTCGGTGTGCTTCCCCAAGCCTAGGCTGCAGGGACAGGGGAGTGGCGGCATGGCACCGCCTCTGGGGTATGGAGAGCAGTTGCTAACAGACCCTCACACTTGTCTTTAAGTGGAGGGCAGGGAGCTGTTCCTTTGACCCAGGAACAATGAGCAAGGTGGCATGAGACCCAGAGAGGTAGAGTGTCCCTCAGTACCCAGATGTCCCCTTCAGTGCTGTCCAGCTGTCCTGCCAGAGGCTGTCACTTGGGTAGGTCAATAAAGCTGGGTCACAGCCCTTCTCACAGGTACCCCCAGGCCTTGGATTCACCTCAGCTCTTTGGGAACAAAGAATCCCCCTAAAAAGGCCCTGACCAAGCATCCAGGGCCAAGGGGACAGATGGGGGCTCATTGAAAGCTTGGTGTTTTGTTTTGATGAGTGTCCTGCTCTTAGGGCTCGGAGCACTGTGACTGAGACAGGTTTTAAGGCACTCGTGGCTGGGCAGGTTCTGTGTTTTGCCTTGTGGATGCTGAATGTGGCACTGTTTCCACATGAGCAGCCACATGGCCTTGGACAGCTCGATATAGTGAGAGGGAGGGAGAGGGGCCAGGGAGTGGGCAGACTAAGGTCCATGGACTCCACATGGCCCCAGCCTCACAGAGGTTAAGTCACTGTTCTCAAGTCTATCTAGCTAGCAAGAGATGGAGCTGGAATACTAAAAATAAGTCAATGATTTTTTTTTTAATGCAGTAACTCTACTGAGCCATTAACCTGTGCCAGGCACTGTGCTAAAGAATTAATATATTTCATGTTGTTCAGTCCTCAGACAGGTGCTATTATTAACTCCATTTTACAGATGAGGTGGCCAAGGTCAGGAAGTAGCAGAGTTGGGATTAAACCCAGGCAAATCCAACTCCAAGACACATGGCTTTTACGCTACACTATTCTGCTTCTGAGGGAGAGGGGTGAGTGACAGAAAATCCGGAGTGCTCGTGGTATGGCAGTCACAGAAGGCTCCTTGGAGGAGGTGGCGTTTGGCATTTGAATGGCCTCCAGAAGGATGTCTGTGATTAAAGTAAATGGCGGGAGGAACAGTGTGAGCGAAGACATGGAGGCTGGAGAACACAGACTACCTTTGGGAAATGGGGTGCTGCTATATCCCGGAGCACAAGGTCTGGGCAGCCGGGGGCAGTGGGAACCACACTGGTGAGATCCGGCAGAGCACACAGTCTTTGAATGCCAGGCCAGGGACAGCCGAACAAAGCTCTGGGCAGGAGAGAAGCAGGGCCAGGGCTGAGCTGGGTGGGACTTCCATGCTTGCATCTCAGAAAGGAAATGATCCGAACGACTGCCCATCATAGGCCAGAGCCCGGGGCGCGTCCCCAAACCAGTGCCGATTTCACGAAGGTGTGTGCGACTGTCACTCTTCAGCTCCCAGCAGCACTTGCCCCTTCCTCGGGAAAACAGTTACTCTATAAAGCTCGGATGCACTCAGCGCTGAGGCTCTCTGGCTGAGGAGCACTGGTGCCGGCCTTGTGTTTGTAAAGATGTGATTGCCCGTCCGCTCAACCCATCGAGGCAGCGGCCGCCCAGAGTCGAGGGATTGTTTTAAAGTGAAAGAGATGGAAAGAAATTTAAAATCAATACTTCTAGAATTAGGTTTTCCTTTTATGGGATTAAAAACGCTCTGCTCAAGCCCAGAGGAGGAACGTGGGCTATATAGGCAGCATCCAGGTGATCAGTGTGTCTTATAACTTCCAGATGCTCACAGACACTTTGAGTAAAAACAAAGAGAACCAAATTGTTTCCACAAAGCAGTCAGGAGGCCCGCTGCCTGTTAGGATCCTCCCAGGCGCTGTGAGCCAGTTCAAACGCCAATTCCCCCGGGAAGCTGTCCCTTCATCCCCTCCCTCTAGCCCTTCCTTGCTTAGAGGTGTAGTGAGATGTCCCCAGGGCCATGACATGATCTAAGGCCTGATCTCTGAGCCCCACAGCAGCTACCACGGGTCTGGTGAGCAGTCGGCGCCCCACCCCCACCCCCACATGCATAACTCACCAGGCTGTGCCTCTCCCTCCTCACACAGCAGCTTCTCTGCGTAGAGTTTTTTTAATTGAAAAAAAAAATTAAAAAGCCCTTTTGAACCATAGCCTGTGGGTGAGAAAGAACACTTTTGTCAAGACTAAAGAGGTGATTAACTTGTAGTGGGTGGATGTGTTTCTAAAATGTGCTCCATAGAAACGAGATCTCTTCAGAAAAAAAAAAAAAGCTAGGCCTCCATACAAGTGTTTTTACATCTGTGAATTTGGAAATCTGGGACGGTCCCAAAGTTCTAGGGCCTGTTATCCCTCTCGGATAGTAATACAAGCCCCGGATATGTACCGTGAGCCTGACAGAATGTTAAATACTTGCCGCATGTTAAGTCCTTCAGAAAGTTTGTGAGGCAGATCCTATCATGTCCCAGGGCCCAGAGAGGTAAGGGGATTTTCCCAAGGTTGCACAGTCAGGGAACAGTAGAGCTGGGTTAGAATCCAGGTTCCTAAGCACCGCTTATACCCGGGACCCTTAGCAGTCCACCTCACCTTATGACCGTGTCACACATACCCCCAGGCTGCAAGCTCCCTGGAGTTTCCTGGGTGATCCTGGCACCTAGGACAGGGCTTGCTGCAGACCTGAGTTATTGGTGCCCTGGGTGATGAGGCCACGGATTCGGCTCCCTTGCCAAGACCCTGTGCTCAGGGCTTGTGGTTAACCTTAAGAACACTGAAGGCCCCAAAGGCAGGTCTTGGCAGAGCCTGTGCCTGGACCTTGCCCAGCCCAAACGCCCATCCTGAGGTCTGTGGAAAGCCTGATGCAGCCCCTGCTTCTCCTACTGCTGGGGCATCCCAGCCCCAAGCCAGGCCAGGCAGTGCCAAGCGCCATCCAGCCAGGGCACCTGAGGGCCATGTCTGAAGGAGGGAGATCCAGGTGAGCTGGAGGGTCAGGGAGGTGAGCTGGGGTAGCTGCACATATACCCTTGGGAAGCGGAGGCCACTGGGAAATGATTCCTTTGGAACCGTTAAGGGGAAAATGTGAGAGTTCATGATTCTACCTCATGGACATTCCAAGGCTGATGTTCAGGGCCAAGGGAGTGGGCTGGTCTCTCCTGCCCATGTCAGAGAGAGCCTTGTGCCAGAGCAGCCTTCAGGGAAAGGGCTCGGGTCTTAGCTGGGCTGGCACCTGGCTGCACCTTACTGGAATCTTATTCAGTTCCCCTCATTTCGCCGACGTACTGTTCAAAACCAAAACACTATTCCTACTAGGGGTTTTAATAGTTTCATCTCCATCATGATTTCCCTTTGTCTTCTCTGTTCTCTTTGTGTTGTTCATAAATATTTCTTGCCTCTCTTTCTTCTCTCAAACAGAGCTCTGCCTGTTTATAACAAGAGGGAAAATGAAAGCATGCAGACCTTCCTGTGCCCTCAGAACTGGCTGGGCATATTGGGGCAGCATCAACGGTGCCAGTGCTGGCTCAGTGCCATGCTCTGACCACTCTCAGGGCTACCTGGCAAGGCTCCCAAAGCCTCACCCATCACCTTGCCCTCACCTACTCAAGAGCCTCCTATGGTTGTCTATTTAGTGCCTCACTGAGTCTGAACACCTTGGCCTGCTCCTTAGGTCCCATGCCCCTGCCAGCCCTGTCCACAGGACTGCCCAACCTGTCCCTTCCCATGGGGTTATTTGTATTCCACTAGGAGGTGCAAGGGGTGCAATACCAGATGGCAGCTACTCACATCTGCAGGGGCCCCAACCACAAATACCAAAGGCAAGTGTGCTCCATCTCACTACTGCCTACTGTCCACATCCTTCCCCCAGCTGCTGTCCCAGGGGACACCTGGGTTAGGATCAAGAAGGAATGTCACACTTCAACAATAGAAGGATAATGCTTTTAATGACTTGACTCAGTTCTAATTAAAGGAAACAACACTTTGATTAGCAGGAGTCTGACCTGGGGGCATGGCCTTGTGAGGTTTTCTCCTTAAATGTACTTGGAGTTCAAGTTATGCAAATGGTCTCTTCCAGGGTGCAGTGGATCAGGGTAAGACAACAGCCAGGCCTGGCAGCCCCACCAAGTCTGTGCAGATCAGACATCACCTTCCAGATATAGCCTCCTGCTCGTGCTGTGCAGTGAGCCAACATCCTACCATCACTTCTCTGGACATCCACCAGATCCATCTATACCCTCTGGCCAAACACCTGCAGTAGCTGCTGTCAATCCCCCCACCCCCACCCCGCAAAGCAGCACCTAGAATTTGCTTGCCTGGGGCTCTGCTGCCCAGGGTCTGTATTGGGAAGAAAGCCACCAGATATCTGAGCAAGAAGGCAAGAGAGAAGCTGAGGGTAGGCTGTCCCCCTGGACCTAGACCTTGCAGCAGAGTTGTCACAAGTGGTGCCTCCGTGACTTGTCTTATTTTGATTTATTTATCATTTCCCAATGGACACAGCCTTCCAAGACAGGGCAGGGCCCAAGTCACTGTCCACCATTTGGAAAGCCAAGGGCCCGTCCGGAGCTGGACCCTAAGGCACAGCATGGCCCTGTCAGAGCCTCGAAGGGCTCCCACATCTGCACACACAACCCCACAAGCTGGGCTGAGGCCCCGAAGTCCCCCAGGGAGGGCTGCTGCAACACGCCTTTAGGGGGAAAAATGTTTGGGACACTCACCCCTCCACCCAAACCTGTCATTGCTAAGCAGTCCTCAGAGGCAGGAGGCAGGATTGTCCGTGACGTGGTAAGAACTCAAATTGCTTTGACAGGGTGCGCCTCCTCCTGCCCAGGGCCCCATTCCGTGCCCCTCTGCTCCCAAATTGTTTCTCAGAACTTGATGAGTGTCAACAGCTGTCTCTTTGAGAAGAAGCAAATGTCAGATGAGTCTTTCAAGACTGTGGTGTTTCTTTAGAGAAAATTATCTTCCTGGTAAAGGGGCTGTTTGTTCCTTATGGAAACAAGATCAATACAGATCCTTCAGGAGTGGGATCCAGGGGCTCCCAGGACTAGAGCGAGTGGGAAGTACCCCTAATTCAATAGTACTGAGCCCAGGCGAGGATGAAGGTTGAGTCCCACTGACCAATCAGAATCAACAAGGTGACTCAGGTGTCTGCTGAGGAGACCTAAGGGGCAGCCCTAGTCCTAGGGCATGAAGAGGGGACATCTCCCGAGACAGAAGGTTCCTCCAGCCTCATCTCACAAGAAGAGTCATGTGGGAAGAAAACAGTCCTCCTGCTAATGGGATTAACATGCAGTTTGAGTTTTTCAGTTGTATATTTCAATTATTCCTTGAATGTTAATTGGAACCCAACAATGCAACTGTGAGCTGGCAGGAAACCAGAATGGACAGCTTCTCCCCCAAAATAGCCACAGACCCCCTTACCCCAGGGCACACAGGATATACCGGGAGACTCCTCTCAGGCCCCAGATGTTTAAGAAATTCCACCACGGCCTCAGCACGTGGCTTGGTGCTCCTACCACTGCTCATTTGAACTCACACAGGGCACTGGGCCTTTGCACATACTGTTTCCTCTACTTAGAATCCCCTCCCCAGGCCTCACCCTTCCCCATCCTCTGGTCAATCTCCTTTAAGACTCAGTTCAAGTGTTCCCTGTGCAGGGGGGCCTCTGAGGACACAGCAGATGCCTCACCAAGCATTTCCTCACTGCCCAAGTCTCTCCTCAGCTTCCTCCTCTGAACTTACTCATCTCCTATTTCTCCAGAGCCCACATGGGGCCTTGCACGTAGTGGGTGCTTCATAAATTCATGCTGCAGGGGGGAACAGGCACCAGCTCCACCCACCTGATAGGCCAGGCTGTGACCTGATCTGTAGTCTGGGAGTCAGACACCATCCCCACCCCCACCCCCACCCCGGCCATGCTGCCTCTGACCAGCCCTGGAAAAGCCAAATACAGAATGGGAGGCCCTGTGCAGTGCAGACCCTCAACCGGTCGCTCACAAAACAAGAAAACTCCTCCCCAGCCACATCCCCTCAGTCTCCAGTCCCATCGTGCTCTTCCACGTTTATTCTCTTGTTCCAGTTATCTAGTTCACATCTCAGGGAGTCCTGGACCAGGCCTGTAGGATCTCAGGGAGCTCAGATGGGGAGTCCTGCAGAGCTGGGTTGCTTCACCTCTCTGAGCCTCAGTTTTCTCATCTGTACAATGCAAGTGACAAGAGCACCTGCTTTGTAGCTTGGCTGTGAGAGCTCAAAGAATAGTGTGTGTAAAAGCTTAGCGAGTGTAAGGCAGGATGCTTAGGGAAGATTAGCTTTTATTTCTTCCATCCTTGGCCTCCTAAATCCAATCGACTTGGGAGCATTTTCCTAGGAAGAAGGTTCCAGGCAATAGTCAGAAGGGGTCTTTGGGGGGCTCTAGACTCATGACCGTCAAGTGGCCCTCAGGGCCATTACTGCAGATAACAAACACCAGGAAAGGGCAGAGCTAGCTGGCTCAGGGCTCGGGAGGAGGGGCTGCTGGAAGAGGCAGGATGCAGGTGACAGCCACCCCATTCAGAGCATCCTAGGGGTGTCCCAGACCCAGGGAGCCAGTGTGCCAGCCTCACTGCTCACATGCCAGCACTTACCTAGCATGTTCCGTGTGCCAGGCGCTAGGCAGGCTACTGGGATCTGATGGTGGGCAAAACTAGACACAGTTCTTGCCCTCAGAGAGCTTACAGTCTTTGGGGAGAGACAGAAAACAGTAGAGATCCATTCTAGATTGGGTGGGGGGGGGCACCCCTCTGAAGGATAACATAAAAGATGAGAGGGAGCCAGTGATCAGTCCTGGCAAAGGACACCATTCCTGCGAGGCTGGAGGCAAGAAGGAGGAGCCTGCTGTGTTCCGGGAACTGAAAATGGCCAGGCAACTGGAAGGTGGTGGAAGAGGGAAGCAGCCACTGGGGCGGCTCTCACAAAGGAAGGAGGGTGGTTTGTGTTCTGTGTGCAGTGGCCAGCTGCTTACTAGGATCCCTGGTTTGGGGTGTGGGGTGCCAGGCTCTGCTGGGCCCTTCGGAACCAGGCAACCAAGTCCTGCCGCTGGGGAGCCTCCCGCTGGTGGGGAGCGTCTTGAGTCCTCCCTGGGGACTGGGGGCTTGATGCGGCCACATTTCAGGAGCAGTTTTTACAGCAAGTGGGGGATGACTTTCATGTCTCATTTGCACCCACCTGGCCCAGTCCCCCTCCAGAGGGGCATGAACCTTGGCTGGGAGTTTGCTCATGAATATTCATGCCTGGGCTCTCAGAAAGAGAGCTCTGAGCTCCCTGCTGCTGGGCTGAGCCTGGGGCTGGGGATTTCAAGGCCTCCTTCCCGCGCTTCCTTCCTCCCCATGCCCACCGGCCGCTTTCCACCTGAACCTGCTTAAGTGCCGTGGCCACTGGAGGACAGAGGCACTGAAATGACTGGCCAGGGTCAGAGCGGTGGCCACATGCAGGCCTTGGAGGGTGCTGTGGGTTGATGTGTCCCCTGAACTCAAGAAAGGCCCCTGTATAAGTTTCCAAAGACTGTCATATCAAATTGCCTCAAGGTGACCCGAAACAATGTCAATTTATCCCTTACAGTTCTGGAGGCCGGAAGTCAGAAATCGAGGTGTAGGCGGGGTCAGGCTCCCTCTAAAGCCTCTAGGAGGATCCTTCCTGGCCTCTTCCAGCTTCTGGTGGCTCCCGGCATTCCCTGGGTTGTAGCAGTATAACTCCAGTCTCTGCCCCTGTCTTCACATGGCCTTTTTCTTTGTCTCTGTGTGTCCCCTCCTCTTCCTATAAGGACACCAGTCATTGGATTTAGAGCCCACCCTAAATCCAGGATGATTTCATCTCCAGACCCCTAAGTAATTACATCTGCAAAGATCCTATTTTCAAGTAAGGTCATATTCTGAGGTTCCAGTGGTCATGAATGAGGGGAGGGGGTCACTAGTCACCCCACTGCAGCCGCCAAGGAGGACGGCCCTGGCAGGGAGTGGATGTGGGATGCCTGCCATGTGCCATCGTGGTCCTCACAGATGCTTGTGCACCTGTGCCACCTCCACCCTCGACCACTCCTCAGCTCTGTGGCCCCCATGCTGTCACCACATTCTCACATTCCCTTGGGTCCCTTTGAGGGGCCCCTGAACTTGCTAAGAGGTATGTGCAATGGCCAGCCCAGGCTCAGCCTTCACTTCCTCACCAGGGCCCTGGGGCCCGAGTGCTGGCTGCGGTCTAGAGTACTAGGAGTCCAGAGAACACACGGGCAGCTCTAAAGGACTCCTCTACAGAAACTGACCTTCTGCACGAGCCCTCAGCATCACAGCAGCACCTGAATGACAGCCACACAGTATAAGCAGGTTGGCCAGGGCTGGCAAGGGGCTGGGGCCTCTCAGTGCATGGGGGTGAGACAGGAGATGATGCCCAGAACCCTCACCCAGTCTGGGAACCTGGGGCCTGAGCTTCAGGCCCAGCAAGGCTATTGGTGCCCTAGTTACCTGAGGCTCCCTTGGTTCACTCATCCATAGGAAGAGCAGGGGACTAGATGGTCAAGTCCCCTTCCCTCCCTGATGTCCTGGGTCTGAAGCACAGAAATGTTTCTGCCCACCTGTCGGGGAGTGGCTGAACTTCTCAAGGTGAGCATGACCTGCAGACCTGTGAGCAGCTGCCTCCAAGGAGGGCTGCTCTCCATTCCAGCCTGTCTCTGTGAGCGCAGCACCTGGTGCCCGCTCTTCCGCTGAGAAATTCCTCGCACCACTGATCTCCCCCAAAGGGCTCCTGATGCCACCTCTGCTGGGATGGCCTCCTAGGGCAGGCAGGGGAACAGGTCCTGGCTCCCTTAGACTGTGCTGGGGAAGAGTCATCATTAAAACGTGTGAGTCACGACAGAGCAGGAAGCATAAGCTGGTGTTAGCCTTGGTGGAACGTGGGGAAGGAAGTGTCAGCAGAGGCAGAGCTCTCCTGGCATACCTGAGAATGGAAAGCCTGTCCATGTGGCTGGCAGGCAGGTGAGGTGTGGGAGTAAGAGCCAAGACTGCAGCTGAGGTGCGGCAGAAGTCCTGGTGGGCTGAGTGTGGGAGCCACTGCAGGAGTTGCACGGGGTCTTACAAGCTCCCTTTAGCCCCGAACGTCCATGCCATGTCAGACCCAGGCGTTCTAGGGGAGGCAGGCCTTTGCACCGGGTGTGGGTGCCTGGCCTTCCTGTGGACTGGCACTTTCCAGCTGGCAGCTGTGGGACCTCTCAGCGCTTTTGAACGTCACTGCACTGGTTACATCAGCCCAGAGGCACTTTGGAGAGGCCATGTGACCAGGTTACCACTGATCAGCTGGGGATGCCCCTGGAGATGCCCGTGCAAATCTCCTAAGGTCCCTGGGAGTAGCCTTCCCATCTGTGAAGTGGGTGTGCCTTCCTACCATTGTGGAGGGCCACGTGGTCCAGGCCATGGGACTGAGCTCAAGGGGTGGACAGCTCTGGTCACAGGGATGGGTAAAGGTTGATGAAGTCCTTGTCACAAAGGGGTCCCTGCCCAACCCCAGACTGCCTATTCTTCATCTTTTGCTTCAGAGCAGCACTGAGTGTCCTTGGCACAAACCCCCAGAACATTTCAGAACAGGGCTGCACTCAAGTCGTGGTATGGGAGAGAAAAGGCAGGGTCCCCAGAATCCTCCAGCAAAGCAGCTGCATTCATGGGCTGCTTCACTCAGAGCATCAGGGTTCACTGCACGGGGCAAGTCAGGCCTGGGGGTCTCTGGGCCCCACAGAGGCTCCCCCACCCCCAGATCCTTCCCATGGGAAGGTAGGTGGGAGCTGATAGGGAGTCACAATGTATTTTTTTCTCTTTATATGTTTACTTTATAGCCCTATGTTTCAAATTATAATATGCCTGTCATTTTTTAAATTGTAATTGACAATACCGTACACAAACATTGCCCAAACCATGAGTACACCGTTCAGTGAAATAGGCATGGGCACCCCCGTGAAGAAATAGAACCTTACAGCACCCAGACACCCTCCCGTCTCCCAGGTATACCAGTTATCCTGCCCTTCTAGAGTCATTGTGCCTTTAATCGTGGAGTCATGCAGTGTGACCCTTTGTGTCTGGCTGCTTCCTCAAAGCTGTGCTTGTGAGATTCATCTGTTGTAACTTCATCTATAGCAGAAGTTTGTTCCTTTTCAGTGGTATATAATATTCTGCTGTAAAAACTATGCCGCAGCTGATGTATTCAGGCCATTTCCAGTTTAGGGTAATTATAAGTAATGCTCCTATGAACATTCTTGTGCAGGTCTTTGGCATACATTTCTGTTGGAGATGCATCTTGGTGTGAAATTACTGGTCAAAAGTATGCATAGAGTCAGTAGGCATTGACTGCTGGTGTTAAACATGCTCCTGTCGGGAGGGTGGGGCTGAGATCATGGTGGGAGGGGGGCGATAGCCTTTAGCCCCAAGGCACCTGATCAGGGTCAGCTAGTGACACCACCATGAGGGATCATAACAGCTGCCTCCCCCCATGGCTGTAAGGCTCCCCTCCCTGCCTTTGGGTCACGGCCACTCTCTGAGACTCTATGTCATGAGGCTGAGGGCTCCTTCGGTCAAGGCAAACGGGTGTGGAGCGCAGCCAGGAGGGGGGCCAGGGCCAGACAGATCTTCGGGGGCCTTTTAATTGCCAGCCTTTAGACAGCTGGGGCTTTGGAGGAGCCACCAGCCTCCCTCTCTCTCTCTCTCCCTTCCCTTCCCTCCCCTCCTCCCCTCGCTCTCCACTGGGCTGGGCCCTGAGCACCCCCTGTGGCTCCTGCCTTGGGTGACAAGAGATGCATCTCCCTCCTTGAGTAATGTGCAGCCCCACTTAATGAGGAAATGTGTGGTTTCTCTCTGTTGACTTAATTTATGTTTAGTATAATGTTAGTTAGATATGTACAAACATAAAACTAGGTACACGTTCCTTACGCATGGAGCTCTTCCATAACCATAAAGCGAAAACAAATTTACACATGAAATAAAAACAAACTGCAAAACCAATAAACTTCAAATTAACAACATTAATTTAATGGGACAAAATGATACTGTTTTCCTGAAACTAAATCAGCGCTCACAGCATGACTCTGGGGCAGCCTGCCGCTGTCCTCCGGTATTTTTGGTGACTTCACCACGTGCTGGGCCTCCCACCACCTTTTCTCCATTCAAACCACTTCCAAACCTTCATGCCTTCCTTCTCAGACCTTCCTTGAGCCTCTGTTTGTTCATCTGTAAAATGGAGACAGTTTTTGTTGTGAAAATGAAGCCATTTAATGCCCATATAGTATATGGTCCCGGCTGGCCTCACGGGCAGGCGACCTGTGCAGCCACACAACCCTGTGTGCTCCGAGGGCCTGCACTGGCTTTAGTGCTCGGCTGTGGCCATCTTGAAATTCTTAGTCCTTTCTTGAACAAGGGCCCTGTATTTTCACTTTGCACTGGACTCCACAAATTATGTAGCAGGTCCTCTGCAAAGCACAGAGCCAGGCTCAAGGTTGGCACCTAGCAATGGTTAGCAGCTGTTACTGGGACCCTGTCCTTGTTACACAGTTTCTTTGTGATGTTTTCCTCCGAAGGCAGTTTTATCTTCCTATTATTTAACGGGGGTTAGAGAGGCCCCCTCATGTGTGTCATTGTATTTGACTAATTCTTAGAGTTTGGGGTGAGCTTTAGGGCAAGACACAGGAGTGTCGATGAAGGGACTAGAACCTTCGGTCACATGGGCAGATTGAGCACACCAACATGTCCAGAGCCGGATGCTCAGTACAGACCTCCAGGCTTCACTGACATTCCATCACTTTTATCATAACGTCCAGAATGAGGCCAGGCAGAATACTGCTGTTTTCTTGAAACCACTTAAATAGGTGGCCAGAGTTTACACTAACAGGTTATGGAGTTGAAGACACCTTAATGGATTAGAAGTGCACACAGAGTTGCTCATTTAATTTCCCTTTTTTATTGCTGTTCTCCTAAAAAACAGCACAGATAGCCCTTTTCCAAGAGTGAGACATTAATAATGACGGCATGCTGCGGGAGCGGGAAGGGCATTAAGGTTTGGCATGGTCTCTATTTGTCCTTGACTCCTCAAGGCTCCTCAGCCAGCCCAAATAGGGTACAGACCCAGGGGATTAACTGTTCAGTGTTCAAAGATGTGGAAACAGCACTTAGCTACTGTCACCCGACTAAGTAACACCCCTGCCTGCCCAGAGCGCATCTCTGCAAACAACACTCCGTCGGCCCCTGGCCACAGCCCTGGCTGCCGAAGAAAAAGGAGTGCTCATGCCTCAAAGCACAGGCATTAATATCCTAAGTGTCCTCATCATGGAGGGCTTGGTTCCCCAAGGAAAGTGACCTTTCCTTAGGGGACACAGCAGGGTAAGGACATAGCTTACTTCCTGAGCTTGGTAATCAGATCTCAGGGCTGGTATCCTGGTGGAGGGGCACAAGGAATCTCCCTGGCAGTGTCACCCCTCTGTGCCCAGCCTCAAGCTATGTGTCCAATATGGCAGCCACAACCTGAAAGGAAGCTGGTGTGGAGCTAGAGGTGCACACCAGATTTTACATGGAAAAAGAAGGCAAAATATCACATTAACTGTTATATTGATTCCATGTTGAAATGCTATTTTAGATATAGTGAGTTAAAGTGTATTACTAAAATTAGTGTCACCTGTTTCTTTCTACTTTTTTTTATGTGGCTGCTAGAAAATTTAAAGCAGATACGTGGCTTGCAATATGCTGCAGTGTAGCTCATTTCATCTGGACAGTGCTGCTCCAGAGAGAAGAGAGAAAATATCTCAAAAGTCAGCCAAGGAAGGTCAGGATGCTGACAAGGGGATAGGGGACTAAACTCTCCCCTAGCAGAGCCCCAGCAGTGCACTTACCTGAACACTGGCCCTCGAAGGTCTCCCGCACCTGCTCCTAAAGTGAATGTGGGGATGGGAGCTCCTGCCAAGAGGCCCCGAAGGGGGGACTCAGAGGCTGTGCTGTTACAGATATTATCAGGAACAGAAAGTCAAGCTGGACTTTCAGGAGCCACCTGAGTACTGACAGATGGTCCAAGCTGTCATATTCTGAGTCTTTAGTACAAAATCTGGAGGAATAGTCAGAGACCACTCCCGGTATTGCCTTTCATGCTAACGCAGTGCAGTCGTTTGCAGACTAATAAATCGGAAGAGTTATTATTCTCTTAAAATGCAGACATATCTCGGGTAGCCACTTAAGGACGCACATGGAATAAATTACTTTTGGATGACACTTTTTAATTGAATCGAACTAACAGCTTAGTACTGTGTTGCAATAAGAAGAATATTAGGATGATTAAAAGATCTGAAAACTCTTGCAAAATTAAATGATTAAACATAATGCTGAGTAAATGAACAAGCTTGTGTATATTAATCAGTCGTGGGCCTCAGCAAATGGCCGTGTAACTAAATGCACATTACGGCCCTACACACGCATGGCTTCCCGCTCTCTCCGTGCTGCCTTTCCATCATGCGCTCCTTACTGCCACGCTGGGCAAGCTGCTTTCTCCACAGATAAACAATATGCTAGTAATTTAGTGAGCGTGACAGGTGCAAGAGCTACTGCTTCTTGGCAAACACTCATTCCTTTGATTGTGGCCTTCAAGGAATGGCCATGCAGTTCATTTTCAGTCTCTTGCTTTAACGGAGATGGTACTGCACAGGGCAAAAAAAGTGAATAGAATTCTGGCTTCCATTCTGATCATGGGGATTGACCTCCCTGACCCTCTCGCCTTATTTCCTGTTAACCCAGTTACGTCCATTTGCTTTAGTAGCCTCGGGGCTGTTAGTCGGGTACATTGATCTTAGGAAGCAGGGGGTGGGAATGTCACTTTGGGAGTAAGTCCTGATTCCAAAGGCTCCTTGGCCAAAGCTAGCTGCCTCTGGGGTGAAAGAGGAAACAGCCACTTCGATGGGTGTCCCAGGAGGGCATCTCCTGCGTCCCCCCATCCCTTTGCGACTGGCCTGCCAGCCAGCACCGAGCACGTGCCTTTTGTATGACCTAGAAAACTGATTAGCTCCCTCCCTTACCTCATCCCGCGCCTGCCCAGAGATAACACAGGTAATTTCTTTTCTGATCATATAAATCTTTCATGCCCAAGTCTCACTCATAATTAGTTGCATAAAAATTCAGGCTATGACTCAGGCTGTTATTAGGAAACATGAAAACAGTGAAAAGTTTTGTTTCGCTCTCTAATAAAAACTCTCAAGGTCTCTGTTACAGAGAACAGAAGAGACATGGTATCTCATTAAGGGTAAAATTCAATTCAGAGCAGAAGCTCACTTGCTGGTATTGATGCTGAATGTATTTTTTAAAAAACAATAAAGAAAAGAAAAGAAAGAAAGGGCCCCAGCCACTTGGGCAGGTCACAGCACAGCCATGGAGACCTCCCCCAGGCCTCCCTCTCTCCGCCGGGCTAAGAGTTTTGTGCTTCCTGCACCAAGGCTACGAGAAGCCCAGCAGAGGCGGCTTCTCAAATGAAAATATATTCCCCACCTAAAGTGCTGAACAAACCCGTTTTGCAGCACATCGCATTGGAAAATAACACAGTGGAATTCCATTAAGCCGATGGCTCCTGAAGAAGTCAGCTTTCTGAAAAGTCCCAGATGAAGTGCTACAATTGTCTCAATGGTTTCGTGTAATCGACTACCAGGGACACTGGATCCATCTTCCCCAATTTGGCAAATTCAGAGCCACAGAGAAAAAAGTGCACTCCTGTAATTATCTGAGAGCGGAGAGGGCTCCTCCAGGCGAGTGTTGGCAGGGCATCCGCTGTCTGCAGCCACTGTCCCTCCATCTAGCCCAGCTCAGGCCTGGTAGCCCATGAAGCAGTGCTCACTGGACTCCAGGTTGCAACGTTAGAGGCTCTCCAAGAGCCAAGGGTTCGATCTCCAAGGAAGGGGATAAATTTTCCCAGAGGCTAGAGGCCCTGACGACCCAGGCCCATTCTGAATTATGGAGTCTGTCCTTTCCAGACGGCACAGCTGGCCATGCCACTCAACCCAAGATGCAGCAATTCAAGTGGTCTGGGCCTCGGGTCGTTTGGGGGGTATCGTACAGGCTCCCAGGCAGGGCGGCAGGGCCTGTGCCTCACGGAATCCCAGCCCCCACATCGTCATCTGCAGTGCAAGAGTCAGACCCTAACCTCAGCAGATCTCATTCCTTACTTTTCTCCAGGGCAGAAATGCTGAAAACATTAATTTGTCAAAACTCTGAAAAGCCACAGGCCTGAGCCAACAAGGAGAGAAGCAATCAAGACTTTGTCATCAGAGGAGGCGGACAGCCCCAGTGTCCTATCAAATTTAGTCCAGAATGTATTTCACCATTATCATAACTATGCCCTTCAGCTGCCACGCCGGTTCAGGAATGGAGCGCTAATACATTCTGTGGCACAGTCTCTTTCCGGGGAGGACGGGAGCCCGGTGCCCCTTGACAGAGAGGGAACAACCGCATAAAGCAACAGAACATTTTTGAAATGCTAATGCACGCTCCCCACAACTTAATTTTATTTTTTTCTTATTGGCTTTTTCATATGACATTTCACAGTCCTGTAGCCTCAATAGCTAGATCTGCATCGTAAAAACGACAACATGGTGATTTAGGGAAGAGAGACCATCAGAGCAAAATGGATGGTTTCGCTCTGATGGTATCCGTTTAGCACCTCTTACCTGGGGTCAGTGTTCATGTTCAATACATCATTAAAGCATCCGGTTAAATCACTCAGAGAGCAACTATATCCTTCCCCATCTCCATGTTGGAGTGTGGAGATAATGGGTAACCCTGCGGGAAGAGCCATGTTAGACACACATGCTGTACTGAGTTAGGAAGGCTGACCTGAATTAAGACTTGGAGAGGGAAGGAGAGCAAGAAGACGACCAGGTGTGTGGGCACTGTGGTTTCCATCTGGAAGTTGGTAGTGAGCGACTGATGGTGCCAGACTCGCCTCCTCTCACTGTCAGCTTTACAAGCACAGTGCTCACCAATATTCATGAATTCCAAGCCGCAGTCAGCTCTGCAGGCAGCAACCCAACGAGATGAAAGAGGACACGCTACAGTGCCTTGTAGAACTCTGCACATCCCAAAGCCGGCTCAAAGCAAAGGGCAATAGCAGGTTCAGCAAACCTTAGACAGAGCAGCGCAGAGGTCTTACCTCTGGTGAGGGTTCGGACCAGAGCATCAGGCTGATTGAAACCCTACTCCCCAAATCCCAAATGAGCATGAATTTCTAAGAAATCATCCCTGAAATCCAACCGCTCCTATCCAGTCACCATGAGACCCTGACACAGCAAATCTCCCAAGGGCTCTCTTGCCTTTTCTTCTTGATATAATATATTTTGTTTCAAAGTAATATATGCTAATTTTACACAATTGCACATGAAGTTGAAAGAGAGCCCCCTCCCAAACCCACTCCCTCCCCAGTCCCAGGCCTCAGGGTTCACCTCCATGGACAAAGTGGTGGGGCCCATGCAGGCTTCCTTCGTGCATGTACAAACACCCACACAGGTGTTTTTGTGACCTAGGATCAGACTCTACACATTGTTTTCCAACTTGTGTTTCTTGCTTAAAACCATATCAAGTCAGTACAAATATATTTACCTGGCTCCTTTCAATAGCTGTATAATATTCTACTTGGGGCTGAAACATGGTATATTTAACCAACCGCCTGGTGATGGGCATTCGGGCTGTTCTTAGTTTTTTACTGCCACAATTAGTACTGCAATTGGCACCTTTGGTCAAAGACATCTTTGCACATTTGTGCAAATACTCTGTCGGATAAATTCACAGAGGTTTCTGGAGGGGTCTGACTTCGCAGGTACTTGGCAGCTCCTCCAAAAAGAGCAGGCTCTTGACTCTACGTCTTATGGTTTCCAAAGTTAGGGAAAGACTAAGCAGCCCACCCTACCCTCCCTGTCTCGGGGTGAGGAAGGAGGCAGCTGAGATTTGCACTTGAAATGAGCTCCTGAGAAGCTGGGCAGCAAAGACAAATGGGCCATGCTGCCGCCACCTCCAGTTTAACCTGCGAAGCCTTGGAACTTCCAGGATTCTTCAGCCATCCAGGAAGTCAGAGTTGCAAGGAAAGGTGCAGGAAAGGTGCAGGGGGCCACAGGGGCAGCCTGCAAAGCCTCAGGAAGGCACAGTGTGTGGAAAGGTGAGGGCCTGGGATGGGAACGGCCTGCCATGCCAGCTCACATGAGGGCTCTGGGCTTTCCCAGGTTATCAGGGTAGGAACCCAGGATATGGGCCTGGCGACAGGAGGCCTCTGTTGAGGCTCTGGCTTGTGGCTCTGGGAGTGGAAGAGAGGTCAAGATGAAAGGCTTGGGAAGGAGGTGACCAGACATGGGGACTTTGGGAGCAAGAGGCTAAAGGAATGAGAAAGGACAGTAGGGCTGGGCCCCGGAAGGGGGACTGACCCAGGAAGAAGAAGAGGTGAGGGATAGGACAGGCTATCTAGGGTCAAGGTCCATGGACACCAGAGTGCCAGGTCCAAAAAAGCTCAGGCTGGCCCCAGTTGTGAATTCCAGGGGTCACATTGCTCCAGGGGCAGCATAGGGCCTGGCTCCCAGGAGGCACGCATCAGGTGGGGTGGCATGAGTGACTGTATGACGGATGCATGGATTTTCATATATGCGATTGCTTTCCAGCCACGCCATATTGGAATAACCAGGAAAGTCTTGGCTGGATGCCAAGACAGTAGCTGCACTTTCCTGAAGCGCTGTGGGTCGAACGGGAGGAACCTGTGGCACTGATGCCTCCAGTGCTTCCCAGGGACCACTGAGCTGGCCCCATGATCTGCAGGGAGACCGTGGCGTGTGGCTGACATTCCTGGAGCCTAGGACAGGTGGAAGGCTCCTGGTGTCCCGGTCATTTCCCCAGCCCCTGTAGACAAGGTCTCGAGTGTGGAGAGGTGGGGCGGGACCAGGGCCTGGGAGAGTAACACCCTGGCTGCTGTCGGCTCCTCAGCATGAACTAGTTTCTCAGAGCTCTTTCCTTCCTGTTGGGTCAGAGTGGAGACGGGAGGTGAGGCTGAGGGTCATCTTGATGCAGGTGGGGTTGCAATGGTCAGAGAGGGCCACCTCATGCGGGCGCTCCAGACAGCCAGAGGTCAGTATAAACCAGGGTACTGGGGGGGTGACACTGGGGTCTACAGGGATGGAGAAGTGGGGACAGGGTCCTAGGGTATCTGTATGGTTTGTTTCTGTGTGTGGTGTTTGTAAAGGAGCCCTAGAGCCCAGATAATGTTTTATCCCAAAGACTTCTGACCTTAAGCCTGAACTTGCGCCTATTGTTACAATGTGTAAAAAAGAAACCTAGCCTGAGCCTGGCACAGCTTTAGTACAGGCTCCTGACATGGACTGCATCCCAGGTGAGGCCCAAACCTGTTTCCAAACAGGGCACGCAGGCTTCCTGAAGCAGGAACCATTTGTCAGCATGTTGACCTCTGCTCAGCTGTGCATGTGGTCACCTCCGCTGGGGCGCTGGGGCGCTGGGACTCTGGACCCCTGCAGTGGTCCTGGCCTGCATTGGACTGTTCAGTTGTAACTGTAAAGTTATTCTGTGCCACAACCACAAACAAAACACACATGCCATCAAGATAAATTGGTCCCCTGTTGCCGAGGACAGTAGTGCCAGTGCCCAGTCCCAGGGGCCTCCCCTGCCCACCTCCCCCAGCCTCGCTGTCGTGAAGGGCACAGAGCCACCATGTTTAACTCTTAAATCACCTGTCTCTGGCTTGTTAGCTGCTACAGTATGAGATCCAGAATTTTTTCTGGAATTTATAATTGCCCCCTCTCCCCCCAACCCCAATGCATTGAAACAGGGTGCTAAGAAGAAAAAAGCACTGCGCTGAGCTGCAGGGTGTTGGCCCTGCCCCCCTAACTCTCTGGGCCTCAGTTTTCCTGTCCTCCACATGGGGACAAGCCTTCCAGTGGCAGGAGACCCAGGATTGTCAGCCCTGTAGGAGTGCTGGACGGCCTGTCTATCAGGCAGCTCCTGCCAGCCTGTGAGTCCCTGCTGGTGGTGGGAGAGGAAGACCCCCCCTGCATTTGGTCTGCAGGCCAGTTCTCCAGGACTCACCCACCAAATGATGCATTTGTCAAGTTGTGGAAATCAGTTTTTATACCTCTGGTTTCACTGGTACCCTGGTGATTGTTGGAATTTCCCTATTTTTGAGGGTTTATGCTCTGGGCCATCCAGGTCCCAGAGGCTCCCAGGAGGGCACCCTCTGTAGGTCCAGGGCTGTGACCACACTGACGTCACCCTAGAGGCAGGGCAAGGTGACGGCAGGGCAGAGAGAAAGCCTGGGATTTTTTGCATTGATTTTCTGCCAGCTTCACCAGCCTGAGATGAGATACCATGGGCATATATGCATAGTGCCGCGCTCCTCTGCCGAGTGTTGCTAGCATGACCAGCAAGCGTGGGAGAACCCAGGACACAAGAAAGCAACAAGGAGTTCAGTTTGACTCCAGCTATACAGAAGCTGTGGGAGATGGGACTGGAAATGGTGCTAGTGAGCCTTAAAATGCCAGGCGGAGGAGCCCGGCTCCGTCCCAAGCCAGTGGGAGGGGCGGAAGCCCGTAGGAGAGCTGCCTGGGGAGACGTCCCCAGGGAAGAGGCTGCTGCTTGGACCAATAATGAAATCCTGACCAGGAGCGGCCTCAGAGGAGATGGAGAGAAAGGGGTGGATTCAGAGGGGTGCGAGGGCGGTTTGCTGTAGTTGTAAGATGGGGAGACGTGGATGAGATTTTGGCTTATTCATCCCTAAAATGGACCGTTCACTCAGCCAGGCTGCAGCCTCCACATGTGCCTGTGAGGCAGGCGTGCCCAACATCGTCGTCCTCGAGTGCAGCGAGAAGCAATTTGCCGTGGGTCAAGATGTGGAGATTTCCAAACTGACAGATGACAGAGGAGTCTTTGGAGAGGAAACAGGAGGCATTTTTTTACCAAGACCTGTCCTTGGACAAAGCATACATTATAGGGTTCTCTCTGAAAGATAATTTAAAGAACCTACCCAAGACAAAGGGAGAGATAAACATCCCATACGAGGAAAAGTGATGTCTCACCTCCCGATATTTTGGTTCCCACACATCCTGCCTACACAGGGAAGGTTTCAGCAAAGTCCAGTGAGTTGGTTTCTGCGTCCATGACCATGATGATCATAACACCCACTCTTCCGAGGTGCCCTCTCCTCGGTCGCCTGCCTGCACTGAGACCCTATCACCAAGCCCCGTGTCAGCAGGAGAGCATGATGGTTTAAGAGCCCCTGTGTAAGGTGTGGCCTTATCGAGCTCAGGTGAGGAATGAAGGGCCTCCTCTAACCCCCACCGAGGCGGGGGGTGGTGCAGCCATGTGTGCGAGCAGGCCCTGCCTGGGAAAGGGCAGTGGGAGGACATTCACGTTCAGCAGATGAAGGACAAGTATTTATTTTTGGAATTCTTATTCTTATTATTATTGCTAATTGTGGTTATTAATGTATACCATGGTTCTCAATGGTGCCACTAGTGACATTTGGGGCCAGATAATTGTCTCTTGGGACTATTCTGTGCATTGTAGGATGGTTAGCAGCATCCCTGGCCTCTATACAGTAGGAAAACACTCTTTCCCCCAGTTGTGATAACCAAAAATATCTCCAGACATTGCCAAATGTGCCTGGGGGCAGAATCACCTTGGGTCAAGAACTACTCATGTACACCAAGTGGGCCTCCCTTCAGCTTTTACCATCAGGTGCCCTCCCACATGTCTCCATCTGCAGCCAGGCGCTAAGACCCAGCCCCCCCACCCCCGCCGCAAGAAGCCAGGCCTCCACTTATTCTCTGGGGGCCTCCTGCACTCACCAACTCAGAGGCTTTTCTTCTAAAATGCCCTTCTCTCTTGAAGTTCGCCCTCTCCATCTCATCATTCTGACTGGCCAGCAAACACAACACCTTAGAACACAATCCAGTCTTTTCCTTGACTTTCCATGTTCCACCCGCTTTCTAATGAAACTTTTCTAAAGAATTCCTCTTCTCCAGCCCCTCACCCCCTGTTCTCTTTCAGTCCATCCCAAAGATGACTTCACTTGCCAACCTTCTCATGAAGCAGAGGTTGTCAAGGTCAAGGTCCCAAAGGACCTTCGTGTTGCCAAACCCGTGATCAGGTCTCAGTCCTGGTCTGAGTGGAGCTCTTGGCACCGCTGACAGGTGGCCCACACCCTTCCCCACAGGCTGCTGTGACTCCTCCTCAGCCTCCCGCCTCTAAACCCGGGTGGACACCAGGACTCAGCTCTCACACCTCTTTGCTCAGACCACACTCCCTAGTCATCTCATTTGGCCCGGTGGTTTCAAATGTTATGTAGCCATGGATGAATTCCAAAGTCGTCTCCCTGGCTTGGGCTAAGATGGCCAACTGCCTACACCTCCGTCCACCTACCACAGTAAAAACAGAACCTGGATTTCACCTCAAAGGTCTGCTCTTTCTCCCACAGCCTTTCAGTAAAGGGAAACAACACCCACTCAGTTTTTCAGACCAAAGTTCCAGTATTCATATTCAATTCTTCCCTGACCCTCAATTCCCCCCTCATCCAGTCAATCAACAAATCCATTAGCCCTGCCTCCAACAGGTGCCCCAAATCAGTGGGCCTCAGCACCCCTGCCACCACTGCTGTGGCCCCAGCCTCTAACACCTGCATCACAGGCCACCTCCCAACAGGCCACCCGTCTTCCTCTTTCACCCATTCTGTCCGCCTTCCACACAAACACCAGAGTGCTACCCCAACACCCTCACCCCTTCCTGAGAGAGCCCCAGTCGGCCCACCCCCTCCCACAGCCACACGCCTCCCCCAGCCAGTCCTGGTGCTTCTTGCCAGTAGTTGCTTTAGGGGTGAGCATGTGACTCAAACCTGGCTAATGGAACCTGAGGGGATGTCAGCATGGGGGCTTCTGAGAAAAGCTCCCTGTTCTTAGAGTTGACACACAACTAAGAGTCTCTAACACACACACACACACACACACACACACACACACACACACACACACACTCTCTCTCTCTCTCTCTCTCTCTACGATGTACAATGTAGTGCCTGTCTGCGAAGCCTAGAAATGCATGGTAAGGATGCACTCGGCCGCAAGGCAGAATGAAGAGAACCTGACTGAGCGCTTAATGACATGGTGGAACCACAGAAGGAACCTACCCAGGAAACTCCCACCGGGGCCTTCTTGTGATGTAGATGATAGCTTTTCCTTATCAGTCAGCCCCATTTCCAGTCAAGATTTTCTGTTAACATTGACTGAAGCACGGATGGTCTTTAATGGTGTAAATCAGACCATTTTAGTCCCCTGCTTAAAATCCTCTGATGGATTCTCATGCAATAAAACCCCAACTCCTCGCCATCGCCGTGGGCCCCAGCAGCCCAGCTCCTGACCTCATCTCCAGCCTCTCCTCTTACCACTGCCCCAGACGCCTCCTCTCTAACCCCATGCTGCCCTTTCCCCACTTGTGCCCACAGCGTCACCAGTGGAGAGGGACAAGGCTCCTCCAGGTTCCAACCCTGAACTCCCCTGACGAGACCCACATCAGGCCACAGGGGCCAACACCCCCCACACTGACCTCCTCTCTTTCCAGCAGTTGGGCTCAGCTGAGCTCCCTGCCATGTCAATAAATATTCAGTGAGCAAAGCCACAGGAGCTTCTCAGATGGGCCCTAAAACCACAACACTAGGCGGTACTCCAAAGGGAGGACAGTCTGAACACGGTTCACCCATGGACCTTGGGAGCCACACTGGAAAGGGCCGGAGGCCGTGAGCAACGTTTCCTTTAAAGAAGGAGGTTGGCAGGGGCTCCGTGGGCCCTGGGAGCATCAGAGTCCACAGCCGTCTCAGGAGTTCACCAGAGATATAACACACCCAGGAAATGGGAACTGAAACAAAAACAAATCCACCGATGCAAGCTGCTCTCCAAAAGGGTCTGCTGATGCCTGTTTACAAAACACAGCCATGACTTGATGTTCTCAGGAGGCTGGATAATTAAACAGAAAACAAGCTAGATGTATTCCTCTTCTTGCAAGACCCGATGGCTGCTCGCCTTTGCATGCGTGAAGCATGGCCCCATTCAGAGAGGGCACGTCCTGGGCCACAGGGTGCAGGTAGGGTGAAGGGACACAGCAGGGACTGGCTCCTTATCTGGCCTCTGCTGCTCCCTGCTGCCTGCTGCACACGCCCCAGCCCCAGGGCACTTGGGGAGAGCCGCCTTGACAGTAGAGACTTATGTCTGCTCCCTCTTCCTCCACTGAGGGTCTTAGGAACAAGAATGCCACAGTTTAGAAATCATCTTCAAATCCTACTCACTGGAGAGCCCCAGAACATGTTCGTAATCTACACTGCAAATCAAATGCCTCGGGAAGGTTTAGAGGGTTATCAGTCCATAGAGAGATGGCATGTCAAGGCTGCGCGTGTGGGTCCCTGGACCTCCCAACCTGCCTCACCTCAGGAGGTGGCACTGGGTTAGGCAAGAAAATCAAGTCAGGAACATAGGAGGAAGTCATCCCTGACACCCCTTTTCCTTGCTCCCTCATCCAAACTATTTCCAGGCCCTGTCCCTTCTCTCCATCTCACAGTCACCACCTGTCCCTCACTTGGAACTAGCACTGCCCCACCTGCTAAATGGGCTCCCCATATCTTTTCCTCTCCCCCAACAGCCAGAGTGATCCCTGCAGCATACAAATCAGATCACATCTTTCCTTGACTGAAAATCCTTCTGATCCCTTCCCGTTGCCTTAAATTAAAACCACTCAGTCCTCACCATGGCTCTGCCTGGCCACCTGGCCTCTTCCCACCTCTGCACCTTGTTCCCTGTGCTTTGGCCACGCTGGCCTTCTTCAGAGCTTTCTCAGCCCCTGTCTGACCTCAGGGCCTTTAAATGAGCTGTTTTCTCTGACTAGAATGTCCTTCTCCCCATTCTTGGCCTAGGCGGTTTCTTCTCATCTTAGAAATCTCTAATGAAATATCTCCTACTGAGAGAGGCTCCTACCATCCTGATAGGCCTCCCTGCTGTTCTCTCTCATGGCATCTTGTTCTTTCTATCTGTGTACTTATTATACTGTGTAATTTATTTACACATTTTGTCCCAGCCCACTCTGTGATCCCTCTCCCT
Organism: Hipposideros armiger; assembly: GCF_001890085.2. Taxonomy (NCBI): domain Eukaryota; kingdom Metazoa; phylum Chordata; class Mammalia; order Chiroptera; family Hipposideridae; genus Hipposideros; species Hipposideros armiger. The sequence continues at coordinate 2,835,408 of NW_017731416.1, forward strand.
CGCGCGGAGAGTTTGGACACCATCTGATAGTGAAAGCATTGGAAACAGCCATGGGAGGAGAGTGAGCTCCCTGGACAGAGATGTTTGGGAGATTGGAATGGAAGTTGGATCTCCTCTCGTCAGAGGATTCTCAGAGGGTTCCTCACCTGCCCCGACCTCTCAAAGATCCCTTCCACATCTCACTACATTTTCTTCCAAGGAAATATATTAACTTGTATTTCTTTCTCTTCTGCGGGAGCGTATTATGCAATTAACCCAGCTGCTATAGAAATCCCCACATCTCAGTAACGCAGAGCAGAAGCTGATTTTTCACCCTCCTCAGGTCTGATCAGGTCAGGCAGTTCCCCAGCAGTGACTGGGAGGCCGTGTTCTTTGCTTTCTCAAACTGCATGATCTCAGTCTCCACAGCGAGAGAAGAGAGCATGGACGATGACTGCGCTATGACAAATAATGCAGAACCCTGAGTGGTTCCCCCAAGAACCAGACCAATTGGATGGATGGCTGTATGCATGTATGCATGTATGGAGAGAGAGAGAATTGGCTCACATGATTATAGAGGCTGAGACATCCCAAGATCTGCAGTCAGCAAGCTCAAGACCCAGGAAGAGATGGTATTTCAGTACAAGTTCAAAGGCAGGAAAAGACCCATGCTCCATCTTGAAGACAGGCACAAGGAATTCTCTCTTACTCAGATCTTTTTTATCTATTCAGGCCTTCACTTGATTGGATGAGGCCCACAGACATTAGGGAGGGCAGTCTGCTTTACTCAGGCTACTAATTGATATGTTAATCTCATCCAGAAACAGTCTCACACCCAGAATAATGTTGAACCAAATATCTGGGCACTCCGTGGCCCAGTCAAGTTGACACATAAAATTAACCATCACCATGGCCCAGGGTTGTGTAGCCTGGCATTCACATCCTTTAGGTCAGACCCACTCACATCCTGGTTCCAAGAGAGGCTGGGAAGAGTCTTCATGAGGGCTCAGAAATTGGAAACTGAGCCAGCATCTGGGAACACACAGCATGGCACCCTCCGGCTGTTAGGTAAAAGCTGTCTGCTTATCTCCCCTGACAGTTTGCATAGAAGATTCCAGATCCAACCCTTGACATCTGTATGAATTTTTGCAAATTCTGAGTAACTAGTATATAACTACATGAGATAATACGTTCTTTTCCCTAAAGTCACCAAAGAAATAAGCAGTTAAGATACTTTTCTTTTGCAAACACCTTGAGGAGAGAGGCATTTCCATCATATTTGGGAGTGGACTCGGCAGGGTGTGAATGATACATAGACAGACCGGCCTGACAAGCAGGGGGCGGGGACAGAGCTGGTGCCCGACACCATGGTGGCCATGCACCCGTGACCAGGAGGCCCTGGGCTTCCTGCCTCTGCACTGACCCTGTGCTTCTTCCAACTGATACCTCTGTGCCCACCCCAGCATGGCTCCCCAGGGCACCCTGAGACGGTGGTGTCGTTGCCCCTGGCACTGAGCTCAGCTCTAACTCCCACTCCTCTGCATACTGTGGTCACATTGAGGTTTAGTTTTCCCAAAGCCAAAAATGTTTATTAGCCAGAGGAGGCAAAGCAGAGTTTCAAGAGCTTAGAGGGTGGCCCTCCTGTCTAAGAGGAGAACACTACACCAGACCAGGGTTCTTTGGGAGCAGGACATGGGCCTGCCTTCTGTGTCCACCCTACAGGGCCCATCCCTGGGTACACAGGGGGAGCTCTTCCAAGAGGGGCAATCAAACTCTGCAGGAGCCAAAGCCTTTCTATCTGGGACCTGTGGACAGGCTTCCGGTGCCCGACCACCTTGCCCCCACACCTATCTAAAACATGTCCTCCCAGTTAAACTACGAGCTCCAGGTCCGCAGGCACTGGGCCTATTCTGCTTGCCAATATATTCCCACTGTGTCCTGGCACACAGTAGGTGCTTCAATAATTGTTGAATGAGCACTACTCTCATCATTCACTTGCTTAAAACTACTTATTAAGTCTTCTCTGTGTGCTAGGAAATATATTTAGGTGCTGGGGATACAAAAGAAAGAAAACAGATATGGCCTCTGTCTTCGTGCAGCTTACAAAGGTGTTTTTTATACTGGGAGCAGAACTTGATAACTAAACTGTAACAATGGTTGAAGCAACACCAAGCAACGTAGGTCGGTTGAAAAAGTAAATTACTCACAGATCTGCACATAATTAACTAATAAGCTTATTGCCGCCTCCAAAATGAAACACGCAAGAGAGAACATGACAATGGCACAAACATTTAACCAGATTGTGCATCAAGAAGAGGAAATTTTGGATGGGTGCAAGTCTGGCTGGTCCAGAGCCACCTGTGCAGGACAGACAGACATACCCCAGTGCCCAAAACAGGGGTGTCAAGAGGAAAAGCTCTAAGACAACCTATTCTGGGCCTCCCACCCACGAAGTCCCAGCAGATGGCTGAACAGAGCTGGAGGGGCAGGCACCAGTGGAGGAAAACAGGGGGCATGAAGCACTGCCCCACAGGCACCTTTCTGCAGGACACGCCAAAGCAGCTCTGCCCCACGAACACCAGGTGACGTCATCGTGTCCAGGAGATGCTGCCTGTCTTCTCCTGGTCAGGAGAGATCGGCACACACACTCTACCCTTGTTTCTGTCCCACTTCACAGTGTGGCCATGGTCACAGGAACCAAACCAGATCAATAGAGTTTGTCCCACAGGTGCCACACCTCCTTGGTGGCTCCCAGGTCACCTGAGGAGTTCCTTCCAGGGGGAAAAACATCAGTTTACAAGGAGAACAGTGTGAGAAGAGGCTGCAGTCCCAGAGATGTGTCTAAGCACCCAGCCTGGGCCCTGTCTCTAGAACACCCTGATTCCCGAGCAGGACCCTGAGCCTGGCTTTGTCCTGCGAGGCTCGGTCAAAAGGACCGATGTGCGGGCAGGCTGATGAGCTTTTGACAGGGTATTTTCACTAAGACCATCATTTGAAAAATGGCAGCCGTCCAGATCCGGAATGTGTTCCATTAGTACGTTTCTAACATAAGAACACTAACGCCAACTTGACAAGAATTTGAGAAATTTAATTTCTATTGCTGTGAAGCGCCAGGATCCTGCTTGAGAGGGTGCTGATGGGTTCATGAGTGTCTCATCGAGTTCAAATCAGCGTGAGAAATAGTGCCTGAGATTAAGGGAAAGCTATAATGGGAACTAAAACCCAATTCTCCAGTGACTGAAACCTTAAGGCCTCCCGTTTTCAGGAAGGGTGTGTGTTACCCTGCTTATGGTAGGCCCATTTATCCAAGAGAGAGCGTGTGTGCAGGGCGGAGGGTGAGAACTGGTGTTGGCAACACCTTGTGTCTGGAAAACCAAGAGTGTTATTGCTTTGGTTTGAAGGGCTCACAGAGAGAGGAAGGTGTCTCCCAGGAAAGTGCTCTCAGCTGGACTTGGCCTCAAGCCCACCTACTGTGTGCCAGTCACCATGCTAGGCACAAAACAGCCCTGCCTGGGACCCCACTTCCAGCCATCCAGTCTAGTCAGTGCACCAGGAAGGTCTGTCTTGTGCTAACCAACCCACGCTGACTTTGACAATGGTGGCAACGCGACTTGTGCCTGTTCATCCCAGGAGATACAAGGGGAAGCCACTGATGTCAGAAGTCCTGACCCATAGGGAGACAGGTGTCCCAAGTTTTGAGGAAACCCCCAACTCCCTTGCCCTCCCCAAATTTCTTACTGGCCTAACAACTGTCCAGTGCCGGTTCTTACAGCAGGGGCCTTGTCCCTCTGGGGGCACCTCTGCCTGACAGAGCCAGACAAGCTCCCTGCTGAACTGCTCTGACCCCCAGCCCAGCCTTCCCTCCCCAAGGACACCAGCGTCTTCCTACAGATGCAGTCTCACCCCAGACCTGACATGGGCCCCCAGCTCAGCCCTCTCTCATTGCCCCCACCACACTCTAAGCACAGGGCAGATCTTGTTTCTTGGTCCCCCAGAAACCTTAGGAACCTTCTCACAGAGAGATTGGACCACAGATGGCCAGGCACCCTGGGACAGCAGAGCTACAGCCAGAAGCTGGCAGGATCCCTCACCGGCCCTTCCACAGGCCGCTGCCGCATTGTAGCTTTCTCACCTCTCTTCCCCGTGACTCCAGGCCCCACGAGAGCAGGGTCCATGTTGGGACGTATCTGAGTCCCCTGCTGTACAGGTGTGTCTGGGCACAGGTGAGCTTCAGCCCACAGTAGAAGCTCAGTCGATGTGTGTTCACCGAACACGTATTAGGGCCATCCCACAAATTCCAGGCTGCCTGGCTCCCCCCCTGCCCCTGCTACAGTGTGATGCTCGAAGGAATATGGGTTCCCCTCCGTGGGGTCACACCCCAGTCACCAACCCCTCCCCCACCACTCTCCAGAGAAGGGGCAGGTGGAGGCAGCCGGCAACCACCAAAATCTGGTTTCAGTTCTAATGATTCTCACTGTCTTCACAGTACGCTCCACCTACCTTCCCCTGGTCGTCTTGCAACATGTCAAGGCCTCCAGATGGGGCTGTGCAGGGATGGAGGGACAGGAAGGGGCCCTCTCTGTGTCTCTGTGATGGTCATAGGGTGTTGATCTGCCCAACACACCCTCTCAGTTGAGATATTTGGCCCCAGCCCCCAACGACGCAGCCCCTGGCCCAGAGGTGGCTACCTGACCAGGCCTGAAGTTCAATCAGTGCTGTGACTGCAGAGCACTCCATGCACCTGGCCTCGGCGATTGCTTCATGGAGGAACACAGGAGGCAAGTCTGGCCAACCAGAGCTCTCCCCATGCATTTTACTAAGGCTCTCAGTAGAGATTTGGTCCCTTCTTCTGGGATCCCATGTACAGGGACAGTGTGAGGGTGCAGCCACCACTGGACACCTTGCAGCCAAGTAGAGCGCCATTGTTGAGGGTTCTAGGGGCCTATGTCTGTACAAACGCCTCTTTAGGTTAAAACTTCAGGGTGGAGAAACATCCCATGAGGTCATCTCAGAGGTGGAGGTCAGGAGTGGGAGGGGCTCAGAATAGACAACTAGAAGGTACCCACCAGGCACAAGCTTAGACCCAAAGCCACACATGGGATGGGGAGTCAGTGGGCACCATGGAGAGTAATGTGGAAGGAGATTGTGGGGCAAGGTCAGGGGCTGTTCTGAGTTCTCTGTGGTGACTGTGTGGGTGGTAGGAAGCTGCTGGTGGCTGTTGAGCAGGGCTGTGATGTACCTTGTATTCAAAGTGTTGACCGGGAGACTCACAGCCAGCAGGTCAAACTGAAGGGGTGACCAGGAGGCTATTGAGGAGCTGGGATGGAGAGGAAGGGGAGGATTTAGGGGGTGTCACGAGGGAAGCCCCTGTGGGACTTGGCAACCATGGTGCCACCACTTATGGCATCACGCATGCACGGACAGGTAGGCAAGGAGCAGTGGCACTGAGGAGCAAGAGACGGTCCAGATGGGCACCTCCTGGCAGGACCAAAGAGGGCCTGCAGGAATAACCACTTCGAACCAGGTGTTCAGAGTCCCAGAGCCTAAAATCGGGCTAGGCCCCGCAGAGCCCTCCTAGCCCAATCCATCATGTTATAGATGTCTAAACTGAGGCCCAGGGACAGGAAGGGACCTGCCCAAGGCCACTTGGCATGTCACCAGCAAAGCCAGGCCTAAAGGCCACGTGTCCAGAGCCACAGTCTGGCCTCTGCCCTGCTCACTGGAGCCCCAGCCCGTGCTGCTGCCTCATTTTTCACTTGCCTGTAAATCACCCTGGGAAGTCACTTAGCAGGGAAGTGGAGCCTGCCAGGGGGAGGCATGTTGAACAGTAAATAACTGGGAGTGAGGAGAGGTTCCGTTGCCATAAATCTCTTCAGAATTTTAAAAGGAGCTGGGGAATATTGACGTGAATTAAATCCAATAAAACACTCATTTAATTAAACTTTAAATGATCCAAATATTTGCTGTTTGGTTAATATTTGTGTGGCTGACAGGAGCAGAATTATGATGGCTCTGTCAGTATTCACGCACTCTAATTTTGCACAAGCCGTTCCTGTGCAAAGTGCACATCTTCAGACTTACAAATGATGTGGGGGTGCACTCAGGAGGGATGAGGGGACTGGCTGTCCCAGCAGCAGATAGCGAGACGCACAGACTGCCCACTCAGGGTGTTTTGTATGTTTGTTTGTTTGTTGTTAGCCTTGTGCTATAAATCCCTCCTGACATTTTTCTGAAGCTTTTTGAAATATATGACTTTGGGACCACGTAGGGGAGGGGGCTCCAACATTTCACATAGGCCTTACATTCCAAACAAGGGTTGATGCGCCTAGCCTGGTAATTAGGGCCCCTGAGACCCCAGCCAGCCAGACTGACTCACCTCCCCATCCCCCACCTGCACTCACCCTTTCTGTCTATGCAGACCCTAACCCATCTTTTAAGCCAGGGGTTCTCAGGCCTCAGGGTATCACAGAAGCCCTGGGGGTGCTTGTTAAAGCCCGGAGTCTGTGCTGCAGGTAGTGGGAGAACCACACCTCAAGAAGTGGAGCTCTGAGACGCAGGGAAGGTCCTGCCTCCTCCAGGGGCCCCTCCCTGACTACCCTGTTGGTCTTTTCCTTATAGTCTGATTGCAGCTCTGACATGCAGAGAAAATATAGGTCCTTTCATAACATATCTGACTTTTTTTTTTCAATTACAGTTGACAGTCAATATTAATTTTAGGTGTACAGCATAGTGATAACACATTTATATACCTTATAAAGTGATCCCCCTGATAAGTCTAGTACCCACCTGGCACATACATAATTATTACCATATTATTGACTACATTCTCTATGCTGTATTCTATATCCCCTTCACGGTTTTTATAACTGGCAATTTGTACTTCTTAATCCCTTTACCTTTTTCACCCAGCCCCTCAACTTCCCTCCCATCTGGCAACCATCAATTTGTTCTCTGTATCTATGACTTTGTTTCTGTTTCATTTTATTTTTTAGATTCCACGTATAAGTGAAATCATATGGCATTTGTCTTTCTCTGACTTATTTCACTTAGTCTAATACCTCCTAGGTCCATCCATGTTATCACAAATGGCAAGATTCCATTCTTTTTTGTGGCTGAGTAATATTCCATTGT
>NW_017731416.1:2842694-2864967 GCF_001890085.2 Hipposideros armiger
TGGCTATTGTAAATAATGCTGCAGTAAGCATAGGGGTGCATATATCTTTTAGAATTAGTGTTTTGGGTTTCTTCAGATAAATACCCAGAAGTGGAATTGCTGGGTCATAAGGTAGTTCTACTTTTAGCTTTTTGAGGAACCTCTGTACTGTTTTCCACAGTGACTGCACCAATTTTCAATCCCACCGACAGTGCATGAGGGTTCCCTTTTCTCCAAATCCTCGCAAACACTTGTTTGTTAATTTATTGATGATAGCCATTCTGACAGGCGTAAGGTGAATTTGCATTTCCCTGATGATTAGTGACATTGAGCATCTTTTCATATGTCTGTTGGCCATCTGTGTATCCTCTTTGGAAAAACGTCTATTCAGATTCTCTGCCCATTTTTCCATCAGATTGTTTGTGTTTTGGGGGTGCTAAATTGAATGAGTTCTTTATATATTTTGGATATTTACCCATTATCAGATGTTATCATTTGGCAAATATTTTCTCCCATTCAATAGGCTCTTTTCATTTTGTTCATGGTTTCCTTGGCTGTACAAAAACTTTTCAGTTTGATGTAGTCCCATTTGTTTATTTCTTCTTTTGTTTCCCTTGCCCAAGGAGACATATCCAAAAAAAATATTACTAAGAACGAAGTCAGAGAGTTAACTGCCTATGTTTTCTTCTAGGAGTTTTATGGTTTGGGATCTTACATTTAAGTCTTTAATCCATTTTAAGATTATTCTTATATATGGTATAAAAAAGTGATCTAGTTTCATTTGGTTTTTTTGCATTATCTGTCCAGTTTTCCCAACACCATTTATTGAAGAGACCATCTTTACCCCATTGTATATTCTTGCCTCCTTTGTCATAGATTAATTGACCATATGCACAGCAATGTACCTGACGTCACAAGCCCCACCCACCAGACTTTAGGAGAACAATACTCCTAAATGTTTAACCCATCGTAAAGCTCAGTCCAAGCTGATCACTTCAGCAGTCCACATAAGTAGTGCTCTCAGAAACATGCTTTGAGTCTCCACTTTCCACCCTGCATCCCCAGCTGCCCCGCTAGCTGGTTTCTGAGTGTGGAGGGAAGCACCCTGCCATCATCCTCCCTCAACTCTGGTTACCCCTGCCCTGCACCCCTCCCCACCTGTCCTGTCTGAGGTCAGCCATGGCTGTGCTCTTGATCTGGGCTCTCTCAGCCTGGCTGAGTCTGGAGTCTGAGGTTCCTCATAGTTTGCTCCCTGCAGCCCCCACTGGCACTATGCACCCCTTGAGGTCTGGAGTCCATTGCCTTTGGGCCCAATCTCGCTGTCCAATGGAGCCCTCACGTACAAAGGTACAGAGCACCTCACAGCCCAACCAGTGCACGGCCAAGGACCCCTGGGACCCCCACACCACTTAGGAGCCAAGGGGGTTCTGGCAGATAATCGCAGGCCCTGGCTCTCTGCACACCATGTGTGGTCGCCCCAGGTGGAGAGGGGAGCAGGCTGGTTTGAGCCCCCCTTGTAGAGCCCCCCTCGGTTCCCCCATCTACACACCAACAGGCACACTCTTTGCCCATCTCACTGTCTTCCTTCTTATTCCCACAATGCACTGGGATGAGGGAGGGGCATTCCATATCCCTTCCTCGTGGCTTATCCAGTGAGGAAGAGGTGCCTCATCTATACTTGGGGAGACCTCTGTGTTCTGAGTCCCAAGGGCCTGCACAGCACAGTGGGAGCTAAACAATTTTAGCAAATTCTTCTTCTCTGTCTTTCTCTGCCCCTCTGAATCTCCAAAACTGGGGCCTTGCTACAGAGGGCTAGAGCCTTCTCTGCTCTGAGCAATAAGCCTGATGACTCGGAGGTGGGAGGGCAGCAAGCGGAAGTAATTGAAGAGGGAACTTGAAATGCATCACTTAGTTTGTAAAATATTAGGCTGGTTGCATCTGCATCAATCACACAGTGCTTATCTTTCCTTATGCGGCTCCTTCACCAGGAGCCACATTTGTCCTGTGCGTGATCGGCCCCTCGCCACCAGCCTGTTGGCTCCGTCCCCTCTTTATTTCCATTGTCTCCATTGTTCATCCATCCATCCAACAAGCACTCACTGACGAAGCACCTAGCGTATATACCTTGTTCATCTCTGTGGGCCCAGGGCTGGGCCACTGAATGACTACAGAGAGGGAAGGGCTCCGCTCCCCGGCATCCCACCTGACTGCACCTGCTTTCCTGTCACCTGCCTTGCAGTGCATCCCACCTACAGCTGTTTTCCCTGCCCTTCCCTGTCCCCTCCCCCACTCCCACTGGCAGGGGCATGTGAGCACAGATGATGGGTCCCGGAGCTGAGTTCCCAACTCTGCCTTGCTCCACACGGGTCCGGGGCCCCCAAGCCCCAACATAGTCAGAGTGAAGAGGGCTCCCCACATTTTGCTGGCATCCCAGAATAAACACAGGCCCCAGAGTTCACGCCACCTCTAGCTGCTGCCCCAACACCCCTGAATTGTAGATTTGGGGGAGGCGGTCCAGTCAGTGGGCTGGAGAGACTCTTCCTCCAAGCCTGATCCCACTCTAGGATTTGAACATCTGAGTCTGATTAATTTTTTCATAAATCCCGAGAATTTCAGGAAAGCTGTGGTTGCAGGGAAATATTTTAGACTCTTTCCATTTGCTGCCAGGTATCAAGTGTGAAATGGCAAGGATTAATAATTTGTACAGCCCGAAGTACACTTCAAAAAAATTAAAGGCTACCGTGCCTGGTCGCTGAGCAGAAATCCAAATCTGAGTTCAGAGAATCCTTAGACAGAAACAAACCTTCAAAGGTCAGCCTTCCATTCCCCAGGCTTCAGACAGTGCAACCTTTAAATTGCTCCCCAGACAGGGGAGAAACCTGTCGGCCCACCCAGCAGACCTTGACTGCGCTTCGCCAGGTCCAGACTCTGTGAAGTCCGGGAGCACAGGGTAGGCGCTGACACCGGGTCTCTGGTCTTGGCGTGGTGGCCCACGGGGCCCTGGCAGCCCGCATTCTTGGCTTGACTCACAAATCCACAGTCCAGATGGTTCCCCTACACTTGCTATGGTTCCTGATCTGTTTTGACCCACAGAGCCCTTTGAGCATTTGACATGTCATGGCTCATGTCATGTCCTAGGAGATGTGTCTGTTTGTAAGTGTCGTCCATCTGCACGTGGTGGACAGTTTTCCGTTGTCCTGGAGCCGCCTGGACTTCCGCCCTGCAGGAAATCCCCGGGGCTATTTCCCAAGTGGAGACTCCGCCCCCTGGGCCTGCACCTGATGGCCTTTTCTTTTCCCCCCCGCAGAGGTGGTTCAGCTCAGCCTCGCCCCTGAGGAGAGGGTCAGCGTGACCACAGTGACCGTGGGGCTGAGCACGGTGCTGACATGCGCTGTCCGAGGAGACCTGCGGCCACCCATCATCTGGAAGCGCAACGGGCTGGCCCTGAACTTCCTGGATTTGGAAGACATCAATGTAAGTCACCTGGCTCTGATGCTGAGCCCCATCGTACCTCCTGGGGAAGTACAGTGTGCAAGACTGCAGCAGGGCCTGAGGGTTTTCTTTCAACATCCCATGCCTGGTGCCCTCCTGCCTATAGTCTGATACCTAGATGTACCAGAAAATGCAAGTCTCACCGCATGCAGAAGTAAGATGGGTGGTGGCTGTAAGCCTGCCAGCGGGGCCCAGAAGAAGGTGAATGAGGGAGGCGAGGGGGCAGGGCAGGAGGTTCCGGTGCCAGCCACAGCGGCCAAGGCCAGGAGGTGGGGGTGAAGATGAGACAGGACGAGGGGGCTGTGCAGCGAGTCCACCACTGGGAAGTGGGGAACACAGGCCAACAGAGAACATGGACAGGCAGGAGGCTCCCAGGCAGGGGAGAGCATCTGGGTAGGGTCCCCGAGGGAGACTCAGGCCCGAAAACTGGGCAGGATGTAGACAGCTGGACAAGGGTAAGGGGAAGAGGGCGTTCCCTGTGGAGGCGGAGCTGGGCCGCTGGGCTGGGCTGGCTGAAGGGCAGAGGCCAGGTGAGGAGGGGAAAGAAGAGGAGGTCAGGCCAGAGGGGCCTGCCAGGGGCCTTGCTGGGGGCCTTGTTTGTGGAGTGAGGGAATGGGGATGCGATGGGTTGAGTGGAAGAAGACCCCTGAGATCACGTAGCCTAATGTGACCGACGGGGGAACTTCTGTACCCTGAGGGCCCAGCAGCCTGGGCTGGGGTCCCAGTGTCACCCAGGCTGCCTTTATGACTTTGAGCAATTTCTTAAACAGCTGATTCTCAATGAATTAATCTATTTAAAAAGCAACATTAGCATTACCTCCCTTCTATTGGACTTGAGGAATACAGTGATTAATTAAAGGATATTAATTGGCCCTGGTTTGGCACAGGGGGTGAGGTGGCTTCCCAGAAGTTCATGAGGAGACAGAGTGATGTCACCCACGTAGGGTGCCACCAGGACAGCAGCTACAGTAACAGGAATCCAAGTTTCAGGCAGAAGAGAGGACAGCCCTGGTCTCCTTGGCTCAGGACCGGCCAGCTGGCCCAGAATGGGGTGCTTGGCCCAGAGAAGGAAGACCAGAGAGATGAGTGGGCAGTTCATGCTACCAGCTCTCAGGTGGTGGGGGAGGTGCTGGGGGAGAGGGAGCTGGCCTGGGTTGAGTGATCCCAGGGGTTGGATTAGCACAAAGGGCCAGGGTGCACCCAAAAGAGACCAGCTTGGGCTGCTGAGCTGGAACACCACTCCAGCCATCAGCCCTACCCCTCAACTGAGTAAGCCATCACAGGAGACAGTAGGCCCCCATCCCTAGAGACATACAAGTTCAAGCAGGACCACGGTAAGCAATGCTGCGAGCCACAAAGAGAGCAGCTGAACCTCATGACCATGAAGAGCCCTTCCAACTCTGAGATTGCTTTGTGGGACAGGGGCCCAGCATGAAATTCTGGAGGAACCCCCAAAGTTGGGACTCTGCTCTTCTCTAGACTCCTTTGGCTGCATCCTGGAGATCGTGGGAGAAGCAAACGAGAAGAGGGGCCACTCTGGCGCTGCACCCCGGGCAGAGCTGGCAGGAGTGCCCTTCCCCCACCCTTGTCACACTGGGCAGGGTTGTTGCCTTGCGATTTCCCCACTATGGTGAACATAACATGGACCCTACCCATCTCTGACTGTCGCTGCCTGCACTAGCCTGGGGGTGCTTAATGGATAGATGCAGGGTGGGCAGAGTCTCTGAGCCTGAGATGCCCAGGGCGTGTCTGGGATTCTAGCAAGGGAAGGCAGGGTCCTGTGTGTAAAGACTAGGGTGTATGTTTGTACAGGGGTGCACATTTGTGTCTGCAAAAGCTCTCAAGGTGGGGTGTCAGCATTTAACCATGTTTGGCCAGTGGAGATTGATCCGGAACTAGGACAGGTCCACCTGTGTCTGTCTGAACATCCACGTGCATTGCTTTATGCTCTATTTAAAGACACCAGAAATAGAGGTAGAGATGGAGCCCCTCTTAATGCATTTGCCATCGGTTAATTAAATTACTTTTTAGTGTTTTTCCCCTCCCTCGAACATGCCTCCAGCACCAACTCAATTGCATTTTTACTTTACACAGTGAGGTTAGCAATTTGGGTAATTGTGGGTGCAATTGAAGATTAATGGCCTCTCGTTACCTCCCAGGAAGCACTTGCTGCTCCTGGTCAAGTTAGCAGCCCACAAACAGGCAGGGCCTCGTGCTTCTCAGAAATCCCCACATGAGAGTGCAGGGCAGCGCCAGCCCCACAGGGGTTCTCACCTGATGCATGCAGCCACACACGCCACAACCATACACCACACATACACACACACTTACATACACACAACACACACATACATATAACATACACATACAACACACATACACACACAAATATATGCACACACAGCACACATATATACACACACAACACACATACATATACACACACAACACATACACACAACACACACATACATATAACACACATACACATGCATGCACATGTATGCACACACATGTGGCTCCCCTGCCTCAAGGAGAAGAGGGCAGCAGCACAGGCTCTGGAGTCAAAAGTACCTAGGTTTGAATCTCAGCTCTGCCACTTACTAGTTGAGTGACCTTGGAAAGGGCACTTGATCTAAGCCTCAGTTTTCTCCTCGGTGAAATGGGAATAAATAATAGTTTCTGCCTCATAGGGTTAAAGTGAAGATTAAATGAGAAAATACATGTGACATCCTTAGCATATAGTGTTCCATGCTAACTATTGTCACTCTCATGGTTATTATTATCATTGCTATTAGTACTACACTGCTGCCAAACAACACCATGCATCCTGAGTCCTCAGCAAGCAGCCAGCGGTAGCCATGGGGCTCCTCAGTCAGGCAGCTATGACCCTGGGGTGCCTTCACTGCTTGTAATCTGGATGGGACAACACCATGTCAGCCTTGATTCATGCAGGGAGACAGACAATGACCAACCACTCCAGCAAGTCCAGAGAAGTCCTAGGTGAATGGAATGACTTCTCTGAGCCTATGGGGAAATGGAAACGGGGATGTCCTCTTCACAGGGAGCATTTTCAGGCTGAACATGTGTGTGTGATGCGTCTAGCCCAGTGCCCGACACAGGGCAGGGCAGGTGTTCATAAGTGTCAGCCCTCCTCTGGGGGCAGTGAGGACAGTAGTCCTGGGAAGAAATCAGTGGGAGAGGGGTAGAGCCAGGTCCTTGGGATTCAAGGGACATTTGTGAAGCAAGATTGGTCAGGGGAGAACAGCCCAAAAGAGCAACACTGATGGGCAAAGATCAGAGATGGATGGGCTCCTAGAGTTCCTCAGCCTGGGTCCCAGCACCCACCCCACCTGCCACAGTCAGAGACAAAATACAACCTCTGCCTCTGTTGTAATTAGCAACTGACACGGAGACACTGCGCAGACTGGGAACTGATCAGTCTACAAAACCAAGGCGGGCAGATGAGCGAGCACAGGATGATGTGGGCCTCCTTTCTTTGTCATTCGTATGAGACATCTTGATTGGCAAGAAAATATTAATCACTTTTTCACCACTCTCTTAATGAGATGCTTTCATGGGCAACAAAATATTAATTTGTCTTGTCTTATCTGTTAAGAATTCTGTTAATGAATTCAGTTGCAGAGCTATTACAGAATGCCATCCTAATGACACATGTAATTAAACTTTTCTGACTTGCAAACATCAAGGTTGCTTTGAGCATCAGAATAATATTTGATCAGAAAGTAAATGTACCCTCTAGACCGAAGCCAAGCCCCTCAGGCTCCCCAACGAGCAGCGTTGCTGTCAGAAGCATTCGCAAGCCATCCCGTATGTGTGCCTGGCGGTCCGGGTGGCCCACATGGGGAGTCATCCTTTGAATTTGTTGACTAAGTGCCGGTGACTCGCAAGGCCTGTGCCAGAGCATAGAGCAAAGATACTCTTCCAGCCTCGAGGGGCCTGAGGCTTCCAGAAACACAGAATTACTGCATGATGTGGCAGGTTTCATATTAGAAGGAGGGAGCCAGTTCTGGGGGCCAGAGGAAGGAGAGGCTCTGATTGGGCCTCATAGAACAGGGATAAACAAGAAAGACAGGAGACTGGAGTGACAGGTTGGGGCCAGAACATAAGGCCCTTAAATGTTAACATAAAGGATCTTAGCCGTTCCCTGTGGGCAGTGCGAACGGTTAGGTTTTTAACGGGGGAGTGACATGGTCAGATGTGTGTTCTACAGGAGTCCTGAGCCCCTTCCAGCCTAAGTCTGAGTAAACATGTACCCAAGGAGAATCCCAAATAAGTTGCCAGAGACAAGGGGAGCCCTGCTGGTGCTCTGGATTTGGGGGGGGGCTTCCTCCTCAATAACTCCCCCAATGGCATATTCATATTGGGCAGGGCCCCTGGCTGCCTAGAGCTCCTGCCCAAGGTTCCCTTCTCAAGGCCGAGAGCAGGTCACAGCGCCTTCGCCTCCTCAGGCTGCTGGGAAGTTCAGCGAGGAGCCGGTGTGCTTCCTGAGGGTGCCTGAGTCACCCACCCCTTTGCAGGAGGCGTCAGCTTCACCCCAGCCCAGCTTGCATAAGGGGTCCCTACCTTACCACACCTGGGAAATGCCACCCCCACCCCCAGCAGAGAGCAGTATTTAGGGACCAAGAGTGCGAAGCCCCAGAGACAGGGGCACCTCAGCAGAAGGAACAGCCCTGGGAACTCACTGCCGGCCTCTGGCAGTGGGTCTCTGCGTTATGATGCCTCCTTCTGCTTGATCAGAAATCAACACTTTCTACTCCCACGCCTTCCCCAGAGCTAACACAGGGCTGCCTGTAATTTCTGGCCAACTTCCCCCACCTCACCCCCACCCCCCGTTTCTTTACTGAAGCAATTGTAGGTCTGGGTGACTTCAGACCTAGCCCTGTACTACCCCGCCCCTGCACCTTAGATCTCCAGGACCCTCATCCCATGGCCCCCAGCTCAGAAGCTAAGAAATGACATGGTCCCAGCAGCTCCGTGAGCTCCGCCTGTCCCAGCCTTGGGCCAGGGCATGAACTTGAGGCTGCTGTCCAGGAGTGTGCCCACGTTGGTGTCTGACAGAGGACCAGCCGTCACCCCGCAGGCCCTCCCACTATGGGCCCATGGTCAGCTGCCCGGGCCTGTGGCCCTGCTCTGCTCAGACAACACGATGCCACATGGGGAAAGGACACTCCATCCCAGGGGCCACAACCAGAGCCCATGGGGGAAGGAAGTGTATCCTCGGGAAGAATTCTGACTCAGGAGGCAGCGAGATGCCTGTCACTGCAGCCACCCAAGTAGAAAGAGAACTGATTGGGTTAACCTTGGAGGACTCTCCCAGCCCTGAGGTCTGTGACAAGGAGAGCACTTGGGAGGCAGGGACCTATTGGCACAGGAGTCATGCACAGATGCCAGGAATGCCCTGATCCTACCCGAGCACTTCACTTTTTCCCCTGGACCACAGAGCTCTGACCTTGCTCAGTGAGCTGCCCCTGCAGCCCCCTTCTCCTAAGAGCTCAGAGCCAGGCTTTGGGGATCAGAGTGGGGGTCCATCAGAGGCAGATCCACAGGCTCCTCCCCCACCTTGGCCTCCATCCTAGGTGTTCTGGAGGTTGGTGTCGGGGTGGGGGAGGTTGCCTCACTTTCTGCAGAAACTGAACATGCAAACCCATTCCAGGCCTCCCCTCCATCCAGACCACATAGCAGCCACTCAGGGCGAAGTGAAGTGATTGTCCCAAAATCCAGTTGCACATCCTACCTCAACAGTGTCACCTGTCCTCCCCTCATACTATCTTCCTCACTGTGATCCTCACTGTCCCTTACAATCCTCAGGAACAGAATACCTGCCCATGAGGAGAGGATAAGCAGGGAGAGGACACCCCCAAAGTCACAGGAAAGAGCTGACCTGCTGAATCCTTGCCAGTATTAATGTTGTTGTTTCTACCATTAGTATAGGCAGCTCTGCATCCAAGGGGCCAGGCTCCATGCTGGTCCACTCACAAGCACCATCTCATTTAACCCTCCCCACAACTCCCTGAGGCAAGAGAGGTTATGTAACTCAGAGGGTCCAAGAACTCACCAGGGCCTGCAGCACACCTCAGCCAGAGCTCTCTGGGTGCCTTGCTCCTGGGACATGCCTCCCAGCACCCAGCTTTGCGAAGGCCTTGCTCTGGGGCTAGCTGGGCCTGCCTCCTGCTCCAGCAGTGACCGCTGCCGTGCCCGGGCCCCTGTGGGATGTGTCCACTATGGATGCAGGCCTGTGTGTCTGGCATGCTGGTTCTCAGCAGCTGCTAGCTTCTGCCCCAGCAAGGGAGGGAAGCAAAAGGCGCTGAGACCAGCACATGGGCTTGTTTGGCTGGGATATTCTCAGGGAGAGGAAACGTTTTTCTATTGTACTCTTCTGAAAAAAAAAAAAAAGTCTACAACAAACCCAGTATATTTCAAATGACTTGAAAGGGCCACTCTTTTTTGTTCTTTTTTTTTTCTTTCACCAAATCTCACTATTTCGGGCTTTCAAATGTCGGCAGGCGAAGTACTGTGATAAAAGCAGAAAAACAAAACCCATTAGAAGAAAGTATTTGTGGCAGTGTTTGAAGGATGTGTGAAAAGGTTCGCTTTTTTCCCCAGGCCTAAATGGTGTAAAACCAGAACAAATAACTCTAATGAAGCATATGCTTTCAGCCAGCTCTTCTTGGGAAGTGAGTTATTAAAAAGACCAAAAGAGAATGATTTAGGAGCTCATGACTCATTTAATTTTTATTGTCTTTATCTGAACCCGTCATGAATCCACTGTAAAGAGATGAGAGACGTTTGATTAGCATAGAGAGCTGTTTGCAACACGATAGACAGTGGTTGTAGGTTCTGCATTAAAATACTCTCATTAAATGTTTTGGTACGTTTTGTTTTTAAATCTTAAAAAATGCTGCACTTGAAGCATTCAAAGGCTTCAGCCAGTTCTCTCCGGCTGGTGTCAAAAACCCTGTTTGCAGATGAACATCTGGTTCTTTAGAACTTTGGATGGCTTCAAACCACAGGGAGTGCTGGCCAGAGGTCTTCAAGAGGCAGGGGCCAGGCTCACAGTCCACCAGCCACTGAAACTCATAAGGCAACTCTGCCCCTGCAAGCACCTCCACTGGCCTTTACTTTTCTCAGTGACCTCCTCAGAGTCACCTCTCTGCCCTCTATTACTGGCTTCAAGGCTTCCCTTGGGCACAGTGACCATTTCTGGCCCCGTCTCAAAGGCACAGGGTCCCTCAGGAAGGTTGTGATCCAGTTTCCAGGCTCTGAATGCAGAGCCCCAGGCCATACCCAGCGCTTGCTGTACCTGGGCTGCCCTTACCAGCCCCATGCAGGGGGGCCACAGCCAGACACATTCAGGCTCTATCTACTGCAAACAGCACTTCAGTTAACATCCTTATACACACCTCTTGGCACATTTGCATAAGTAGGTCTGTAAGATAAGTCCTTAAAAGAGGAATGACTTCATCCCAGGGTGGGCACGTTTTTGGTCTTGATGGATGTTGCCAAATCTCCCTCCAAAAAGCTTGCACCGGGTTACACTCCCCACGACAGTGTATAAGAGTTTTAAACACCATGTCAGGAGGAAATTCCTGATGGCAAGCCATCTTGGTCCCTGAAATGAGCTGTGGAAGGAAATTTAATGAAATCCTCTCTGGAGTTTTTCAAGGACAGCAAGGATGGCAGTCAGCTGTCTTGCTATGAGTGTGGCCCAGGTTAGAGGAGCTGGTGCCCTCGGGAAAGCCCTCTCGGCCTGGGGATTTGTGAGCCAGGTGCCCCCGGAGAGGGCTGCCGAGTCCCTGCCCGTCTGGAACCTCAGTTGACTGCTGCAGCGCAGTCTAGCGCCCGAGTCCCTTCTCACCCCAGCTGGCTGTGTTGGGCTGATGGGCTGAAGATCCAAAGCCCTGTTCTGGGGCTCAAGCCTGCAGCTCACGAGAGGGCCCCATGAGCTGCCACTCACCCACACGACACCCTGGAGAGCTGGCCAGTCAGGAGGTGTCTGCCCTCTGGCCTCTGAGGATGGACAAGCTGGGGGCTCAAACAGTGTCTCTGATGTGAGCCTTCTGTCACAGGTGCCCAGGCATGTGTGTACGCAGACACTCAAGCTTGTCCCCGGGTTAAATGCTCAGTATCCACACAACTTGGTCTGAATCCCCCTGTTTGAGTTTTGGCGCCAACTACAAAGTTAGAGACAGCAGTCCATACAAGACCGCCATCACCCTGACATCAGTGACAAGTTTGGGGAGTTCCCAAAACTTCAGAGTCAATAATTAGCTAGAAAAACGCACAGAACTCTCTGAGGGCGGTTATACTCAGTTACAGTTTATTACAGGGAAAGAGCACAGATAAAAATCTGCTCAGGGAAGGCACCCATGAAGCAGAGTCCTGGGGGGTCCAAATGTGAACTTCCATTGTCCCCTCCCCATGGAGTTGTGAACACGTTACTTTCCCAGCATGGGCATTTGAAAATATGCACAGAATACCGCCAACCAGGGACTCTCGCCCAAGTCTGTTATCTAGGGATTTTACTATCACTCAGTCACATACTGCCCACGTGGGGGACCTGTGTTCTCCAGCCCATGGCGAGGCAGAACTGATACCACATGGCCCAGAGCCCCATTACATTGTTAGACTGTCTGGTGGCCAAAGCCCCCAGGCCAACAAAGACACTCCTAGGGAGCAGGATATTTCAAGGCCCGGACTTCACCTCCCAGTAGCTGAGGGCACAGGCCAGACCTATCTCTGGGTAATGTTACTTCTTTACCATCCTTCCCTTAGACCTCCCCAAGGCACACTTGGCCAACATGCCTCCATTCATTCAGCAAACACTAACTGAGCACCAGCTATGCTCCAGGCACCATGCCACACATTGGGGACAATAATACACTGCTGCCCAGGCAGGTGAAGTGCCTCCCCTTTGGCACTCACAGTCATGGGGGAGACTGACAACACAAACCCAAGTCAGCCAGTGACCACACACGCCCTGCAGTCCCAGGGAAGCCAGGAGTCCTTCTCCCATGCCTCTGGCTCCCTCTCCTGGGCCTGGGAATGGGCAGGAGGACACACTGAATGTGACTGTCCATAGCAGCCCTCCCCTGGAGACTTAGCAGCTACTGAGGGATCTCTCCAAGTTCTATGGACTTCTTTTTTAAGAGGACTCTGAGCAAGAGGACTGGTTCTGCAGGTCCTTGCAGAGCAGCAAGTCTGTCCTCTGAGGGGCTGGAAAAAAGGGACCAGCATAGGTGCCCCAGTGTGGGCCAGGAGGTCAGCTATAGAGAGCCAGTGGGTTGGAACGAGCATGTGCGTGCATGCTCACATTTACTGTGTGTGTCCACATGGATGTTTGCGTGTGCCACTGGTCCTTGTGCCACTGATGTCTCTGGTCGTTGCTTGGTCTGGATGACAGGCAAGTGTGTTTGTGTGAGTGCAGATATCCTTCTGAGGACTGACCATCAGCAAGGCACTGCCTGTTGCTCAATGTTTGGGTCCATTGTGTTCAAATGTCTGTACAAGTGGGAGACTCAAGTCAGTAAAATTCTAGAAGCCAGAATGGAACCAGCATGAAGGCAAAGACCACCCCCTTTAGTCCATCCTCCCCAAAGAGAGCCAGGGGTATGCCTGAAAAGGGCAGAGTTGGGAAAGCTCTAAATAAATGTTTTAAACTGAGTTTTAACTTGTAGCATTGATGGTATCATTAACCCAAACTGCAATCACTCTGGAGTCCCTGTGTTTAACATTTAGTCACTCGATACTCAGCATCGATGACTCATTTTCATATTACTTACACCTGACCCGCCTGCATCATTATGACAACATCCCCATCTCACCTCTGCTTATCGTTCAATACTTAAGTCTCATTTAATTACTTCATCAAAGGCAGGTACTGAGAAAATAGCTTTTTAAAAGCAAAAACCATATCTTTAAGTAAAATTGTCTCTTTCCCACAGATGGATGTGCATCAGTACAAAGAATGGTCTAATCTGGCACCTGTTTATTTGTGGAAGGAACCTTGATTTTGCTAATACATTTCTATGCATCAGAGTGGGGGGAAAGCCATCCATAAAAAGACAATTACAGAGGTGCAATCAAGCATTGATGGCAGCATTCAGACACATCTCAAAGAACATTCAGGAGAGTAAGGATTGCAGGTTGAGCTTTATGTAGCTTCTTATAAATCAATTTTTAAAGTAATTTCCTCACATCCAACGAGGTAAATTTGATTTTTGTAGCCAGTGTTCATGTTCCAGAAAACAATATGCACTTCGTTCTATAATTATATGATGCCAATTGTTTTATCCCAGAGACATTATTTTATTTATTATAGTCAGGGTCTCACCAGAGCCGGCATCACGGGCTGGTAATGAGTGAGGTGCTCCACGTAGAGCCAGAACACATCCAGCAGCCCCACGTGTCCTTGAAGAGCTGATCCGCACCCCTCAGCACCTGAGTCATCACCCAGGAGTTATGCCTCTGCCTCTGGCAGCACGGAGGGAAAGCAGACAGTGAAGTGAGATGACTTTGTTAGGGGCTCACCAGATGTTGCCCGTCGCGTCTGGCGTGGGCTTCCACGCATGCGCTCTTCCGAGCATGCCTGCTCCGAGTTGATCCTTCTCTTCAGTCAATTCCAGTGAGCTCTGCCCTGAGAAATACAGCATGGAGGAGGCAGTGTGGGGAGGTAGGGGAGACCAGTTCTCTGCCTTCCCACCAGCCCCCTCTTTTTGACCCTGTGTGACCGGCAACATCTAGGTGAATGGGCAGGCAGGAGGTGGGCGCCTCAGTGGTCAAACCCAAAGAACCACAACAGTCTCTTCAGAAAGCCTAACTCAGCACCTTGTGCAATCCACTCAGTGAATATCTACGAAAGGCCCACTATGTGCTAGCTAGGTCCTGTGCTAGGTGCTGGAGACACAGCCGTGAGCTGCATGCACAGAGCCCCTGCACTCCCCCACAGAGCTCAGGTTCCCGTGGGGGAAGACAGACTGCAAAAAAGGCAAGTAAACAATAGTACGCTAGATGGTAGCAAGTGTCAGGAAGAGAAATAAAGCAGGAAGGTTGCAGGGGCTTGGGGTGGGGGTTAAAGATAAAGCACCAGATAACATCTGAGCAGACTTGGAGGGAGCAAGCCAGACTGATAGCCTTTGGGGAGAGGGGGGCAGCAAGTAAAAAGTTCCTGAAGGGGAGGATACCTGGCATGTTGGAGCAACAGCAAAGGGCCACAGTGCTGGAGTGGAATGAGCAAGGGAGAGTGGAAGGAGGTGGAGTGGGAGAGGGGATGGGCAGATCACCCCTGCAGACCCTCTCGGGCTGTGGCTCTGGACCAGGAGGGGTGTAGTCTGGCTGCTGTATGGAGGGCAGACCGCAGAGGGGCAGAGGCGGAAGTCCCTGCCATCCCCTGGGAGGGAAGATGGTGCTTTGTCTCGTGATGGCCGCAGTGGAGGTGCTAAGAGGTCAGACTCTGAATGTGATGTCAAGGACGGGGTCACTGGGCTTTTGTTCGGTTTATGGTTTTCCGGGGGTTTCCTGAGGATTAAACAAGGTGATATAGGTCAAGTTTCCTGGCACAGTTAGCTCCTGAAGATGGTGGCATCATTCTGCAATTGTTCCTTGGAAACCTTGGCCTTGGGGCACTTCTCAGCCTAAGGAATGCTGTGGTCCCCATGACCACACAACCCCATCAAGATGACAATAAGAGCAGAGGATGCCAGAGCCCCAGACTGGCTTCAAGGGCCCTCCCATGGGGAAGGGCTGTGGGCATGGAGGCTCAGGAAGACCATGTGGAGCGGAATGTCGGGGCCCCACCACCAGACTCCCAGCAAGCAGCTCTGAGGCTCCCTTTTGGAGTGAGGTGTTCAGGGGCTCCCAAGCTGGGGGCTGCACCCAGGTTCCCAGCCCTCTTTCAAGATGCCATACCACCCCTGAGACTTGGGCAAAATACATTTTCCTCCAGACTTAGGTTGTGACACAGGAAACAGCTTAGACTAGACATGTCAGCCCCAGAATTGACTAACCACTAACTTTTCATAAACAATTCAGGTATGAACCCTTTGTGACTCTGTTATGACACAGGGCAGATCAGCTATCTGGTGTTTTGTTAGCATTCTTGAAGCTTCCCCAGAATGATAGGAATGTGCCTTTTTCAAGAAGAGCAATGTTTCAGAGAAAGCTTGCGGGATTCCGGCAGCCCTCTCCAATATTTTACTCCATTGAGAGCGCTATTGGGCGTTTTTTCTCCTGATCCTGAAAGCTGGCTGTGTGTCCACCATCCACCGTCCCACCTCAGCCCTGACCCAGGCCTCTCTCTGGGCCAGCACACTCTCATCTGGCTAATTAGCCAGAGAGCATCTGTCAAGGACTCATGAGGGTTGTGGCAGAGCCCTCTCGAGTGTGAGCAAGGCAGAGAGAGGGTCAGTGTTTTGGGGAGCGGGAGCACTAATAGGAACAAGGAGCCGGAGCTGCCCTGTGGCTGCCCTTAGACAACTGACCGGTGGCCCTCCCTCCTGCCACCAGATTGCCTCTGTGGAGAAGGGCCGGGGGAACAGCAAGAAGGACGGTTCGGTGTTGGCTCCAGGGGGTCAAAAGGAGTTTCGCATCTCCTGTCAATAATAACAAGAAGAGTAACCTCCCCCATGCACGTCACACTCCCCACATTGGCAAACGTTCTCACGGGCACTCTAGTGCCAGATCTCCCAACACCCCATGAGGCAGGCAGGGCACATGGATTGCCCATAACTTACAGGTGTCAGGCACCAGTGACCAGAGGCATGAGGGGGTGTTGATCCATGACAGAGTTCAAGCTAAAACCTGAGTCTCCTGAGCGCCGGCGCTGAGTCCCCATCACCTCACGGCTGGCACTACACCGTCATTTCTCAGCAGTGAGCCAGGCCCTCCTCTGTCCCATCAGCTCCGAGCACCACACTTCAGAGATGTTTGGTAGCTAAAGCCAAACCTGATGAGCGGTTCCCCTGATACACCGGGTATTTCCATCCTCCAGCGTGTCTGCATTGGGCCTGAACAGGGCCAGCACTGTGTATGGTTCTGCTAGAGAGACTGTAGCTGACCAAAAAGGCCCTGGGGAAGCGCCCTGTGCCCAAGCACTCATCAGGGGCCTCTGACCAGCCAAAAGCCCCCTCCTGCCCATCCCTCCTCTATGCACTGACTCAATAGGAGCCCACAGCGTGAGCTGCAGAGCTCATACAGACAAAGCTTAGGGAGCCATTTCCCACAGAACCCCAACACACACATATTACCCCTCCTGGCTCTCTTTTATGCCCTGTTCTTGGTTTTGTCTGCCCTGTTTTCCTCAGAGTTGTATTTCCTTTCTTGAGTTATCCAGATCTCTGCAAGCTGCCTGAAATTATGTTGGTATCAAGGTTGGGCTCTCTAACTATAAGCCCACAGGCGAAATCCAGCCTGTGCCTGTTTTTTTTTTAATAAAATTTCATTGTAATATAGCGACACTGGTTAATTTATGTATTGTCATGGCTATTTTCGTGCTACAAGGCAGAGCTGAGTAATTGACAGAAACCCTATGCCCCAAAACACCCCCAAAAAAATTGCTATCTGGCCCTTTAAGAAAAAGTTTGCCTGTGGCTAAACAGGGCACCCTCCAGGCACAGAGCTTTTCAGCAGGTGGGCAGGAGCCCAGGAAACCAGCCAATAAATACGAGGGCAGGTGAGCCCAGTTCCTAGAAATTGAGAGGGAAGCTGCTGGAGAAGGTGTTCAAGCGCGGCCTCCCCAAGAAGGTGAACAAAGCCTTAAACGGACGTACGAGGAGGGTCTGGGCTAAGTGACATGGAAAGGAGGTGGACTTCTTGCTGACCAGCTCCTCCTGTGCCGCCTTGGCTGAGCAAGGGGGCAGGCGGGAAGTCTCAGCGTTTGTGTTTTCCTGGAAAACCGGGAGACCTGGCTTCAAGAGACAATGGAGAGACCAACCTCGTTGTCTTCCTTGCCCCATGCAGGACTTCGGAGAGGACGACTCCCTCTACATCACCAAGGTGACCACCATCCACATGGGCAATTACACCTGCCACGCCTCCGGCCACGAGGAGCTGTTCCAGACCCACGTCCTGCAGGTGAATGGTTAGTAAATGGCTCCGTGCATGTCGTCCCCTCAAAGTGTTCCCAAACTTGCTGCTCAGAACCACCCTCCCCGCTCCTGTAGTCTGTCTTGTAGAAATACTTGACCCCAAAACACCCCATCTCTCATAAGTAAAGGGGAGCAGTGGGACAAGGGCAACGTCCGCCAACTCATTTCCGTGTTCGGCGTCACGCAAAGCTCCCTCTGATGAGTGGATCCTGGTGCAAGAGGGTGAGTCATTTAGGCCAGTCACGCTCAATAGCTCATGCTCCAGCAGCGCCCTTTAGGTGACATGGTGGCAGTGGTGACCTCCTGTGGTCTTGGCTCCAGTGAGAAGCAGACACAGTCTAAAACCCATCACTTGACTCGGTGGTGTGGGCCCATGTCACTTATCCAATTGGGAGGCACCGTTTCCTCCAACAGAGGCTTCCCATCTCCCTCCCCAAGAGCCTTAACGAGCCTCCGCTGGGGCCAAGCCAAGCCCTAACCTGAGCAGACTTAGGAGACCCCCTGTGCTTCTCACAGGCCCCTGTGTTGCCAGGACTCCTGAGAACCGGGGAGAAATAACCCCACCTGATGAGGGCATTGATTACAGCAGCCCATGTTTTCTGAGCACTTACTCTTGCCAGTCCTGTGCTTACATGTGACATAGACTCTCCCAGTTGGTATATTTTAACCCATTTTATGAAAGAGTTTCTGGATAAGGTCATCTGCCTGGGGTTGCACCACCAGCAGGTGTTGTTCCCGACCCAGGACCTGTGCCCCAACCTGGCCACTCTAGCAATCAGAGCAAACAAGCTATTGTCTCCCCACAGTGCATGGCAGATCAGCACCCCAGGGAAATCAGTCATCTGGCCAAGCCCAACTGGGCCTCACCTGTCACCCAGCAGGTCTGAGCAGGTGTTCATGCGTCAGGGAATATTGTGAAAGCTCCCAGTCAGCCCCAAATCCTTTGAGCCAGCTGGTGTTCAGGGCTTCTGCTCTGAGATAAAGTGCGCAAGGTGTCAAGAATGAAGTTCAATTTCACTTACCTCTGGGATCCAGGGTGACAAGCCATTTAAGGGCCACTGGGTGAGCTCAGCTCGCCTGCGCATTTGTCCTACAGGGTGTTTAGGGATTTTTATACTCATGCATGCTAAGCCATATTTTATTAGTATTTCCCTTGAGCTGGGATATACTTAATCCTTTCATGGAGTTTCATGGCTGTGTTTGTTGGCTTGAAGCCAGGCCAACAATGAAGTCTCTGGATTCTACCAGAAGTAGCCCAGGGGTTCTTAGTTCGAACGCCCCCTGGGTGAGCCAACTCAGGCTGGGATTGTGCAGCCTGCAGGCAGTGTCTGTGCCTTTCCCCACACAGGGGCCACTCCTGGGCGGGGACCTGTGCTTTGCAGCGTGTAGAGGGCTTTGCCATCTAAAACTGCCAAGGGGCATTGGACGATGTTGGGGAATGTTTCGTTGCAGAACAACTCCATATGGTTTGCCCTCGGGTCCTCAGACAAGCCTGGAAAAGGGAAATAACCAATATTCCCAGATCCTCAGTTCACCCCTTCATATCCTGCCCACCCTTCACAAGAACAGCACAAGGAGAGGACTTGAGCCTTGTCCCCTTTACTCCCTCCAAAGCAATCTGTGAGGCAGGGAGAGGGGCCACCTGCTGAGGAACTCGCAGGTGAGATCCTGGACAGGTGAGCCTGGTGCTCCTGAGGGAGACTCTGTGGTCTTAAATGCCTTAATACGTTTAAGTGGCAAGTTCATGGTGCTAGGAGGGCCCTTCTGCTCCGAGTTCCCCCAGAACTCTGTGAATGAGCTCCTGATGTGGATGGGCCAGTTCCTCACCAAATCCAGTGCCAAATCCAGGAGCAAGGCCCTGACCCACAAAAACCCTGAGGTGCAGCTGGGCTCAAAGTAGAGAATAGGCTCTCCCAGGCCAGAAGCAGACCACACAGCTGACCCTGAAGCTGTGTTCCGGCCCTCCCTCCCTCAAAACCCCACCACCCCCACCATCTCCACCACCTCCAGCATCCCCTCTATTCCCTTCCCTCCCCTCTACCCCTTTTCCTCCCCCCTTAGTCCCTCTCCACCTCCTCCCTCTCCCCTCCCCCTTCCCCCTCTCCCCACCACTAGCCCAGCAATTGCCCAGTCTCCACTGAAGAGGCTGCTCTTGGCCCTGGGGAAGTCTAAACAGAGCAAAACCTTCCCACCGAGCTCCAAAGAGAGGCCATTTGAGATCCATTTACTAATTGCTTAGAGATTTCAGGCTTCTCTTCCAGCCAAGGAACTATCCATTGAGTTGGAGGAAACACACTGGGACCTCTTTATTTTGTGATCAGTTTTCTACCTCATTAAATTGCTCACTCTGCTTGGCTCCATGGCAGCTGGGCTAGGCCATTCAGGTGGCCCTGGCTCCAGGAGCCCCAGGTCCTTGGGCTGGGCTGATTCCCAGGCACTCAGGATGGCGTTTGCATCCATTAACCAGCTCCCCTCATGGGAGCATTATGCTAATATAAACCTGGTGTTGTGGCTGAAGGACACAGGTTCACGGCCTGCTGACCTGAGAACAAGATGGAAGGTGTTCACGGTATTCCAAGAGTTCAGCTTGCTGTGTTGGACTAGAGGGGAAAGAGTCATATCTGTGTGGGGAGATGGGAAGGTGTTGTTGAAACTAGAATGGTCTGAAAGACACAATTACGGCAGACACATCCCTGTTGCAGATTAGGAGCCTGGGGCTCAGAGAGCAAGTGATTTGCCCGCGACCCCCAGCCCTACAGTTAGGAACTGCAGAACAGGTCTTGACTCCAAAGCTCAGGCTGTCAAGCCCTGCCCTCCCCTCCTTGCTGGGGCATGGTGTTGTTGCCGTTGGAGAATCCGGATGTGAGATGCAGGGGCAGTCCGTCAGGTCAATGTTCAGCTGCTGTGGGCTGCACACTGCAGGGGACAAGGGACAGGAGCCCTGCCTCATTTATCTGTGTCCCTGTGTTGCGTTCAGACCTGATCAGAAACAGCTGGCCTAGGGAGAATCTAGGAAGGACCCACAGCAGCGATGATAAGGCCCAGCCCCTGCCCTCAGCAGGACTGAAGCTGGTGAGCCGCATGGCTTGGTGTCCCCCAGCTCCAGCGGGGGCTCAGCAGACCATTGTGCAGACTCCCAGTGCGACTCCAGTTCCCAGGAGGCTGGGTCACTGCGGAAGGCTCACAGACACCATGGGCAAGGGGAGCTTTGCAGGCTGCGACGTGTGCCAAAGGGTGTAAGCTTCCAGTCAGAGGGCCTAGGAAGGTTGAGAAGGCAGGGCTGGTGCTCAGGACAGAAGGAACGCTGCCTTCCTAAGGAGTCCCGTGAGGAAGGAGTAAGAAGGCAGTAACAAATTCATCTGTGGGATTTGTTCCTTTCCACCACCCATCCCAAACATGAGTCAAAAGCCTGAAACGTAGCCCCGAGTAGCTTGGGTAGAATTTGGCTCAGTTGCCCAGCAAGGCTTTTGGAGGTCCCTGCTGGTCCCCTCTCGGCCTGGCAGATGGTCTGTGGTTTACTGAGCTGAGGTAGTGCCCCAGACATGCAGATAGGGGCGATGTTCTGTGTCCATGTCTCCAGCTAGCTTTTCCTCAGAGGAAGGACAGGAAGGAGAGAATGACGAAGGGAGAAGAGGACAGGGTTCAGAAGACTCCAAGTGAATGGCAGATGTGCTGGGGCGTTAATGCATGGCCGGTGGGCCACAGAGACCCAGAGAGTCCCAGAGACCACTCCTGGGGACAGGAGCTGGGTTGGTGCTGTTCCACCCTAGGCACAGGGTAGACCTGAGCTGGCAACACCTCTGTCAAAGGGTCAGGACATGAACTCTGAGCCAGACAGAGCTGGTTCAAGTCCTACTGCCGGTACTTTCTTGACATACAGTCTTAAGGCAAATAAACCCACCTGTAAAATGGGAATAACAACAGCACCTCCTGCCATACAGGCCTGATGAGATAGGATATGTAGAAAATGCTTATAAAATGCCTGGCACAGATATAGTTCAAAGTCCAAAGTGGGACAAATATGGGGGAGATTTTGGGTTGTCTCAAGTCATATTGAACTGTAGTTAGTGGACACAGATGTTCTGAGCTGGTGGCCCCTCAGAGCCTCCAACCCATTATACAGATGGGAAAATCAAGACCCAGAGAAGTTTGCCAAACCAGGAATAAAATATAAACTTTTCCTCCCTGGAACTACTCCACTCCCAGGTGGCAGGACAGGACTCCACATACAGGCTGGGCCACCATCTTCTGAAGCTTCTCCACCCGTGACTCTGCCTTGGCCTAGTGGCTAAAGAAAACGCTTCCAGGCAACTACTGCCTCTTGAATTATTGGTATAACTTTCCCATAGATGAGGCCTCCCAGAGATGAGACCCAAATACTGACATGATTTATAACTTCATGCAAACCTCCCACATTGCTCTCATAGGAGGGAGCAAGAACTTCAGACATAAATGATTAATCCATTAAATTACAAACACCCTCGATCTCCTCACAGTACAGACAAGTAGCGATTCATCCCCCAAAACAATAATCATCTCCCGAATCTTTATTACTCCAGCTTGGTACTTTCACGAATGTGCCTCTGACTTAGGACATATGTATGTGCCTTGCACCTCGGAAGTGGTCGATGTTTCCCAAAGAGAACAGGCCTTTGTGTTATGTATTCAAACATTTTCTCTGGAAGGTTTTGCTAATT
>NW_017731416.1:2866752-2870258 GCF_001890085.2 Hipposideros armiger
CAGGTTGGGGAGGATGAGGACAGAGAGCTGGCCATTGGGTCAAGGTCAGCTGTGGGGGTCACTGTGGGGAGAAGAGCAGTTTCAGGGGCATGTGGGGTAAAGTCCGCCTGGAACTGTCTCAAGGGAGAGAAGTTAGAGCCATTGAGTATGGTCAACTCTTAAGGGTGTTTTCAAGGAGAAAAATGGAACAAAGTTGGGATAAAGAGAGGTTGTACTTTTTTTTTTCAGGATGGAAATTAACAGCATTTTATAGGCTGATAGGGAAAATCCAGCAGAAAGGAAGAACCGATGTGGGAGTGGGAGAGACGTGAGCGGGCAGAGTCTAGGAAGGAGGCCGGCACAGCGAAACTCCAAACTGGGCATTTTTCTGGAGACGGGAGAATGGTCGGCAGTGGCCTGCAGTGGGAATGGGAGCCACAAAGGACACCTGCCCCACCTCCCAGCGCAGTGGTGAGAGAGGGTGGGCGGCGGACCCACTTTAGAGGCTGTGGGAGAAGCAGTGTCATCAGGTTTCCATTTGAGTGAGAAGGAACAGAGAAGAGTTTGAGGATATACATTTTGCTGATGGCAGAATCGGAGTCCCAGAAGGCACAATGGAAGGTTTTAGGGATGAGGGAGGCCCCCGAGGCCTAGGCCTCTTGTGGAGACTGACATGGTCCTGAATAAGGAGCATGAGGGGAAGAGTCCTGATGACCCCCAGGAGGAGAGTTGGCGCAAGTCTGGGGAGAGGGGCCATCGGGAAGAGAGCATGCAGAGGTCTGAGGCCCCCTCTTCAGTCCTGTGAGGGAGAGACGGAGGCCAGAGAAGGAGTGGTCTTAGCCCTCAGGATGACTTTGGCTCATGGAGACCTCAAGGCCAGCAGAGGGTTCCACTCCCTCTATGTGAGCAGTCCTTTCACCCCTGCCATGGAGGCCTGTGTGTCTTGCATTTAGTGGATAGAGTTTTGTTTTGTTTTTAAGCGGATGGCTCATCCCTTACCCTTGACTTACAGTCAAGTTTCATTTTGTTCTAGAACAGTGCCACGCATTTCAGTTCAAAGTTAGCCCTGAATTGGTCTGTGAGAGTTTCCAAGCCAGCTGACTTGGGATCTCACCTGGAACCTGGGAGGTAGGAGCAAAGCCTCCAGCCCCATCCCAGACCTCCAGAACCAGACACTGTGGGAGCGGGCCCGGCATTGTTCAACAAGCTCTCCCCCCACCCCCCACCCCTGGCCAGGGGATGCAGAATGCACTCAAGTTTGAAAACTTCGTGGGTCCATAGGATTTCTATCAAAGGTCAGGAGGCAAAAGCCAGGTGCTGGCCACTGGCCATCTCACTGAGAAGGACACTCCACAAACCACCAGTCTAGAGTTCCCAGTCCACTGGCCCAGCCGCCACCAATAAAGGGACAGGCTCCTTCATGAGATGGTGAGAGTGGATCCTACTCTATCCTGATAAGCCTCCCCAGGCCCCTGTCCCCATGTAAGGGGGTGATCATCACTTATAATTCATTGCTCAATCACCTTCCCCCAGAGAGAAACCTCCATGAGGGCAAGGGCTGGGCCTGTCTTATTCACTGCTCTGTCCTTAAGGCCTGACACAGTTGGCACTTAATAGATGTTGGCTGCACAATGTCGAATTGACAGAGCTCTGTAAAATCAATCAAGACCATTAATGTGGTGCTGGATTGAGAGATGGCAATTCCCTCAGCCCCTCCCCCTCCCCCTCCCCTCTCTGCTCCTCCCCACCTCTCCCCACTTTGCAGCATTTGGTATTGTAATACTTTGTAATATCTGTTATCGCAAAATGACAATCATACTCTCATTTTTCATAATTTCCTCAGTTCTTGTACATTTTTTTCTTCTAAATTTTAGAATTGTTCTGTCAAGACCCCACCAATTAATTTTAATTGGAATTAGATTAAATGGATGCCTTAATTTGTAGCATCATGTTTCTTAACAACAGTAAGTCTTTCTTTCCAAGAACATATCTCCCCAGTTATTCAAGTCTTTGTTTATGTCTTCAGCGAGATGGTATAGTTTTCATCATTTCGGTCTGCTGTATTTTCTGTCTGGTCGCTGCTGGTATACAAGCAAGCTATTAATTTTGTATGTTTTGGTACTGACACCTCTACTCACTTACTGACCCAACTACTTCTTGGTTCACTATCTGGAGCATATCCAGGTAAAATATCATTTTTCTCCGTTTTTTAATATTTGTACTTCTCATGCCTTGCTTTCTATGGACAGACAACAATATCCAGCATAATGCTGAGAGTCTGATATGCCTCCTTTCCTTTTTCCTTTTTTTTTTCCTGACTTAATATTTCACTGTTCTGAAAAGAATGGTGCTGTTTCTTCTTTTTATAGAGATATTCTTCATTGTAGGAAGAACATATTATTCTGTTCCTATTTTGTGGAGGTTTATTCCCCCAAGGAATGGATTTTGAATCTTTATCAAAGGGCCTTTCAATGTCTAGCAAGGGAATCAAATGTTGTTTCTTTTTTGACAGCCTTTGACTTTGGACATGATTAATTGTAGATTTCCTAACAGTTCGCCATTGAAACATATTACACTTGATCACAGTATGTTCTTTTAAAACCATGCTAGATTTGACTTGTTTGTATTTTACTTAGGATTTTGGTATATCTGGTCCTTAAGTCAGTTAGGTCTGTGGTCCTGCTTTGTGCCCTCTCTGGCCTGGCACAGGTGTTGGTGTCTGGGTTGTACCAGCTTCACGATGTAATTTGGAACCTCGTCTCTCTTGCGTGCTCTAGGAATTATCCATTTCTTAAATGCACAAAAGAACTTTCCTATGAAACAAGTCAGGGTGCCCTTTGAGTTAGTAGTTCTTTACTTTAGCTTTAGGGAGGTATAATTGACATACAAAAATTGCACCTATGTAATGCATACAATTTGATGAGTTTGGTCACATGCATATACCCATGAAGCCATCACCGCAACCAAGGTAATAGATGTCTCCATCACCTCCAAGTTTCCTTGGGTTCCTTTGTTTTTCTTGTGTGTTTGTTTTTGTTTTTGTTTGTGGTAAGAACACTTAACATGAGATCCACCCTCTTAATATATTTTTAAGTGCCCAGTACAGCATTTTTTACTATAGGAGGTTGTACAGCAAATCTCTAGAACTTATTCACCTTGCATAACTGAAAAGTACTGCTGTAAAATGTTCTAAATATTCTCTTCTTGGTTCCATGTCGATACTTTAAGGATTTCTTTTAAGTGATCCATTTCATTGAGATTTTCATATTTATTACCTATAATTGAATACAGTATTCTCATATTTTTAATCTCCTCTGTTCTTCCTCTATTTTTTTTATTGATCAAACTTGCAAGATATTTGGTTATTTTATTGATTTTTACAAACTGCAAAGTCTTTGATTTATTTATCAGTTCTACTTTTTTCTTTTTTTTTTTTTTAGCTAATTGATTCATGCATCTCTGCTTCTCTCTCTAGTGATTCTTCTCTCATCTTCTTTAAGTTTACTTTGTGGTTGCTAGGCAGGCTT
>NW_017731416.1:2875393-2881929 GCF_001890085.2 Hipposideros armiger
TACCTAAATGTGTTTAAAATAAGAGCCTTTGCTTTGGGGGCATCACCTGATCCATTATGTTAGATGACAACAAACGACCAAGAGTGACTTTGCCTTTCAGAACAGGAAAGGTCAAATGTATGTCAAAGTCAAGGCTGTAGTTTATTTGAAAATGTGTGTTGGTGGCCAGCCCTGGATGGCCAAGGGCAGATGTACATGTCTGGGAGGATGGTCTGGGGACTGTAGAGCCCTCGATGTGCTAGACTGATTGACAGCCCTCAGGGCACTTTCTCCCCATGCTCCACCTGCTTATCTCGCCTCGCCCCACCTTGAGTAGGGCTCGCACTTCATGCCTGTACCAGCTGCACCCGAACTGCAGGTTTCATGTGTGCCCATTGTGGCTGGGGGCCAGCTGCTAGGAGGGGCATAACCATGGCTGTGTTTGCTCCTCCAAGGTCTCAGCGTGGGGAACATGTTCTATGTCTTCTCTGACGACGGCATTATCATCCTGCACCCCATGGACTGTGAGATCCAGAGGCACCTCAAACCCACTGAGAAGATCTTCATGAGCTACGTAAGTTTCCATGCCTAGGGCACTTCCCTGTCACACCAGACAGAACTGTAAAAGGCAGTCTTTCACCTTGGGTGTCATTTGATTCTTAAATTCCATCTTCTATGTGTGCTGCGGCTCCAAATTTGTCCCAAGGCCAAGAAAGAAACATACAAAGCATACAAGGCTGAGTTTGAACTCTCATTCCTTCCCCCAGTGGCCACTTCCATGCACTAAGCCCAAGGTGAGGCTCAGGGCGTACAGATGGGTTCTTGGCCTCCCAAGATGGTAGAGGAGGCAGCAAAGTGAACTGACAGCTGCCCAATGGGTGCTGTTAGAAGGATGTGCAAGGTGCCCTGGGACATCAAGAGAGGCTTCCCTAGACCTGGAGAGGACAAAGTCAGAGATGACTCCTGGGACAGGCAATATTTTAAAGACCAAAAAGGAGTTGGTGATGGGTTTCTAGGGGAACTGTCATGAGCATGGTGAACAGAGACAAAAAACATGTCATGTTCACAGAACCAAAAATACTCTGTATGCCTGGAGNATCTGAATTTTATTCATTCACAAATAAATGTCAGTGGCTGTTGCTCTTTACATGTTGCAGCTGAACCGCATTAAATATTTGAATGTCTTTCTGATCATATTTAGAATAATGATGAAAGCCATGAATTATAGGGTACACAGCCTGATGTGTTTATTGCCTGTAATCCATTTTATAGCTTTCTTTTAGGGCTTGAGTTGCTGAACAGGATAATTATAAGCTGGTTACAAAGAC
Organism: Hipposideros armiger; assembly: GCF_001890085.2. Classification (NCBI taxonomy): domain Eukaryota; kingdom Metazoa; phylum Chordata; class Mammalia; order Chiroptera; family Hipposideridae; genus Hipposideros; species Hipposideros armiger. The sequence continues at coordinate 2,876,701 of NW_017731416.1, forward strand.
AAGACCCGAGTTGCCTCTCGGTTTACTTCTCTGGATCGGGGTTTCAGGGCTGGACCACAGGCCCAAGGCCAGGTGAGGGTCTTCTCTTACCAGCGCTGACTCTCGCCCACAGTGCCACCTGTCATCCGCGTCTATCCCGAGACACAGGCACAGGAGCCAGGGGTGGCGGCCAGTCTGAGATGCCACGCAGAGGGCATTCCTATGCCCAGAATCACTTGGCTGAAAAATGGCATGGATGTATCAACCCAGATGTCTAAACAGCTCTCCCTTTTAGGTAAGAACCGCCCTCAGTGTCTCAGTGCTGTTCCCATCAAGTTCAAGCTGGCACTCACCCCAGGAATGGAGATGAGAGATGTGATTTGTTTCTAAGTCAGACATGTTGGGAGTGAGCAAACGTCTCCTTAAATTTTCCTGCTATCTGGGCTCACCCAGGTCTTACAGCTCTCTCAGAGCAACAGTGAGAAGCTGTTCATCAGGTAGCACATGCCCCTCAGTTCATTTCAGCTGTGCTGGCCCTTTCTGGGCATATAATAGGGATGTTGGCTACACTCAGCCCTGCTTAGGGGCTGGGTTGTTAATACCAACACTCTCAGTAGCCCTGTGAAGAGAATGGGGAGGGTGTGAGTGGGGGTCCCAGCTGAGCAGGCCACCCTGAGCACTGCCCTTTCTGCAGCCAGTGGGAACGAACTCCACATCGGCAGCGTCCGGTATGAAGACACAGGGGCGTACACCTGTATTGCCAAAAATGAAGTGGGCGTGGATGAAGACATCTCCTCGCTCTTCATTGAAGACTCAGCTAGGAAGACCCGTAAGTCCACTCTTGCCTTTGAGCTCCTCGCTAAGCTGGTTGGGGTGTATTGGGAGGCAGGGAGGGAACTAACTGGCCAGGGCCAAAGCCATGAACCACACGCCCCTGAAGATGGGCTAACGCCCATATTCTTTATGCTCAAAGATGAGGATAGAGGGCACCCAGAGGGGAGCAGACCTTCCCTGGCAACCTAGATGAGTCTGGAAACACAGACAGGGAAGCTCTCTGGACAGCAGACAGAGAGCCCAGGACCACAAGGAAGCTCGCATTTCTTGGCCTCAGTTCTGCTTCCTACTTGCGGTATGACTGGGACCTCTACCCTCGTCTACAAAATCCCTCCTACTGTCCACCCCCCAGGTGGTGCTGCCCCATCATGGCCTGGGAGGAGCCTGCGCACACGTGCCTTTACTCCAGAAATGGCAGCCCGCGTGTCGAGGGTGCTCTCCCTTGTAGCCACTGCTCCCCCAGTGGGTCTACTGGTGTGATTTCAAGGACATGGTCATTGCACATGGTCTCTTACCCTTAGTCAAAGACTCCAAGCTGAGTCTTTATCATCTGAGTCTTTATCAGAAGTATTTCAGATGGTCTTGATAGGGAGCATCCTACCTGAAAATGAGTTTTCCTGGAAGCAATCCAGGAGGTCCGGGGAGGATGTTGCTCCCTCTTTATCATCCTTGCAAGTAGAGAGTCGCATTAGCTTCTGTGATCCTGAGGCCTGGTTACAAAGACTCGTGAGGAACTGAAAGGGTCCTGAGGTCTGGAAGCCTTTGTCCTGTCCAGAGTCCCCCCAGTACAACTGCGGGGTAGTGAGCGGGGCAGACTCAGTGTGTGATGGACTAGATAGCAGTGTCTCATGAATGGAATCACAGCAGGGGAGGTTCTCACACTGCTTTCTTCTTTTCCTCTCCTCGATCATGCTCCCACTTTCCTGAACCTCTGCTGCTGCAGTTGCAAACATTCTCTGGCGAGAGGAAGGTACCCAGCTGACTTGTTCTGTATTGTGCCTGTCATCACGTGTGTTTGTGGTTTTCCAATGGGCCATCTCTCCAGGAGCCGCCATCAGCTTTTCCAGACACCAAGCAGTCCCCACCAGTGGGGTCCATGTGCCAAATTGGATGGGAAGGGGGAGGTCAATGTCAAACTCAAGTGGCAAACAGGGAAGCAGATTTAAAACCTACTAGTGTCTTTAATGGAGGCTGGTGCATTAGAATTTAAAAATGGAAAGTTTCCATTTAAAGCTAATCGAAACCTCCCCTGAAGACGACCCATTGGCAGGGGCTCATGGTCAGATCTGGGCCTTAAACTTTTTTCCAATAGCTGATATTGGTATTGGGGTTTAGTGTGTACTCGTACTTTGAGGAAATCCTGAAGAAGAAAAGCTACCATGATTTCTGTAAATGTATATTTACATATATATTTTTTTAATGAGGCATTATTTAATTTGTATTTAGCGAACCATCTTCAGACATTAGGTTGGCCCATACAAATTGCCATTTTTGTACAGTTGGACAATTTCAGATGGTTCAAAGTATAGCAGGCACGTGTGGGAGCTGGGTTAGAGAACCTGGGCCACTGCTTGGGGTGATGTGCATGGGAGGACCCCAGCCCTAACTCTGACCCCCTCCCCCAGAGCAGAGTCCAAATTCCCTGTAAGGTCACTTCTCCAGTTCAGCGGGCTGGGGGTGGGGGGGCAGTATGAGAAGCAGCAAGAATGCACATGTGATGTCGGGGTTCAGCACAAAAGCCCCCCTTTAAAAACCAGCGTATTTCCTATCTGATTTTGCCTGAAGAACATCACATGGTGTTACACCCTAGAATGTGCATGTGTACACACACTCAGGACAGTTTCCTGAACGTCAGGCACTAAAGCTTACACAGGAAGTCTGGGAGCAAGAAAAAGGCAGAGCCCAGAAAGTGAGGAATTGCTGCCAATGGGCGTTAGGAGCCCTTGGAAAAGCAAGTCGCAGCAGCAGTCGCTGCTCATGGACAGTTGTCCCTTGATGTTGCCTGACACTAGTTCCTAGGCCACAATGCACACGGAGGGAGAGCTTTCGCTCTGTGTCTTTAAGGGGCGATGTTTTTCTATGGTGAGGTACTGCAAAGGGACTCAAGTTTCAAAAGTGGAGACCTGCAAAGGATGCAGGAGGCCCCCAGGGTGTGTGAAATGCAGCTACAGAGGCCCACTTAAGACCCACCGCTGCCTTAGGGCTGGTGGAGCTGCACTAATATNTTTTCGAAAAAGGGTGCATCTTATATATGGGGAAATATGGTACAGCCTACTGACCAAAACTCTGCCATCTACTCAACTTAAACCCTGTTGCTCCCTCTACCACATTCAGAGGGTAGGGAAATTTCCTAGATAAGCTACTATTTCTTTCCTCTTTAAACTAAGGGGAGTCAGAGAAGGGAGGTCTACTGGGTTCCAAGCAGCCCTCCGGGTATGCCTTAGCTAGACCCCATTTACGTCCTCCAACACCAGTGGCCTGATCTGTGACAATGCCCTTCTGACACACCCTGGAGCCCTCCCCGAGAACTACAAACAGAGAAACTGGGGGAATGAGTCAGATTTTATTATTGTTGGGTCTCTGTGTGCCATAGGGTGCTTCTGAGCTCATGTTATAGAAACAGCTCTGGGCAGCTCTGAGGGTGGGTTTATTCCATTGCCAGTTGTCCATTTGGCTTTCTCCGTGACCCCCCCCAACTTTACTCCATAAGTCTGTTACTAAGCAAGGACCCGCTGCCTGATGCACATAGGAGCCAACATGGTACCAGCTTTTGAGAAAAGAAAAGGCTTTTATTGCTAAGTCAACCCACAAGGAGACAGGAGACAAGGCTCAAGTCTGTCTCCCAGGTCAAAGGTTTGTGTTACATTTAAAGGAAGAAGCAGGGGAAGTTGTGCATATTCTATAGCGTTACATTATTGTAACATAGTAAGAGCTTAGTGCGAAGACGCTAAGGGATCACGGCTTTTTATGCATTGCATGTTTGTTGGGGTGGGGGATGGTATGTAATCTGCAGTAAATTTTGACCTGGTGACATTGAAAACTTGTTCTAGGGTGAATTCTTTCTCTAGTACACATGTGTGACTGGCTGACTGTATGATCTATGACCTTGCTCTGTTATCTCTGGAAAACAACTTAATCTCTCATTAGGAACAAAACAGGGCAGTTTAGACAGGTCAACCAAAGGAAAGACTTGAAACTCAGACTGAGTTGATCAGATGATTAGCAGCCTCCTGAGTTCCAACAGGAGTTGCAGAGTCCATTGTTTCTCACAAGGAGGCCGCGGGGTTTGTCCTTGGCCCATCCAAGCACAGATCACTAGAAACTTTGCTCAGGTTCCAGGATGGACACCACTACCTCCTTCTACATAAGCATCAATTTGTTCTACATATCCGGTCCCAGGAAAAGTCTTCTCTCTGCTAAGGTACTGGGACGCTTTCTTTTACAGACAATGGAAGCTTCCAGATAAATAGCTGCCCACTTCAGGAAGGGTCCATCTCCCACCTNGCCTGAAATGTAGCTACAGTGGCAAACCCCATGGAGATTCTATTATGCTTTCAATCTTATGTGGGTCCTTCCAGCCATCAGTTTTCGGAGAAGCCCCAGGAGGCTGTTCCTGGGGTCTGTGGTTGTGCAAGAACTTTGACCCCCCCCCTGGGGCCCCTAGGTTCCAGTGAGAAGTTTGCCAAGTGAGAATGTACAGAAGCGAAGGTCCTGCTGGGGGCTGAGATGCGGCACTCATGGGCAGCTGGCTTCGTCTGGCTCTGGGGGACAGGCTGCCCAGCACCCAGGATTCCCCACTGGGAGCTATGCGTTTCCTCCCAGGCAGGACCAGCTTCTGAGACGCTGGGGTCAAGCTGTTCGCGATGGCAGCATCCTTCCTGCCTGGAGCCCCTCTCAGCACAGAATCACAAGTATCTGAGGCTATGACATGGGTTCAAGGACCTCTGTCCACACCAGAAGCCACAGGCACTGGTACCGTCACCATGGGCCTGAGGCCTAAAAATTGCCTTCAGGGTCATTGAAAGCAGGTGAAATGGTGATTCCTATTTGCCTGTCTCACTGTTTTCTAACTCACTAAAAATGTACCTGATAGTCTAAGTCAATACACTGGTTTTCTCAGCATGGTAGAAAAAAAGGGAGTTTTCTGTATATCTAATTTTCTTAAAATTTATAGAAATCTTTTTCTTCTTCTACCTTTAAGAGTAATGAAGGGGGCGGGAGAAAGGAGGAGGGAGAACTCAACCCTCAGCCATCTTTGCCAGGTTTGCCTTTTATGGAGAGGCAGGGCGAGGGACAGAGCGCAGAGCAGGGGCTCAGGTCTAACCCAGCTCTGGCAAGTGGCTTGATCCAAGGCCCTCACCCCTTTGGACCTGTTTCTTTGTCTTTAAAATAAGGAGGCTGAACTAGCTGGTCCCC
>NW_017731416.1:2885669-2915101 GCF_001890085.2 Hipposideros armiger
CTACAGACATAGATCCAGGAGCCAGCAGCACAGGGATGTTGGCTAAAGCCAGAGGAAGCTAGCCAAGATCGTCCAGGGGATGTGTGAGTGATTTGAGAGAGGCACGTAGAACAGAACCCGGGGAGCCATCACAGTTAACAGGCAGACTAAGAGGAACCACAAAGAAGATTGAGACAGAGCAGGGCCAGAGTCATGAAGGAAAATATGAGAATGTGCTTCATGAAAGACAAGGGAAAAGAAGACTCCCCTTTTCACTCATTTATTCACCCAGCAAATATATTTTAAGCACCCTTTTTGTGCTGGGCACTGTACTAAGTGCTAAAGATTTAACAGTGAACGAAACAGACAAAGAGTCTATTCTCCAGGAACTTACAATCTAGTGAAAGAACAGACTGAGAATAGATGGACAAATAGATGCATCAAGTCAAGTGGTAAATGAAAGATGCAGTGAGGTAAGGAAGGGAGCGGGGCTAGAGGCGCAAAGCTGGATGAGGTCAGAGAAGGCCTCTCAATAAGGTGACGTTTAAGCTGAGATCTGAAGGACATGAGGGAGTAAACCATGTAGATATCTGGGGAGGAACATTCCCAGCACAGGGAACAGCCTGTGCAAAGGCCCTGGTGTGGGAGGGTGGCATGAATGTGGGGGAGCGAGCAAGGAGTAGGGTGGGTAAGGGAGCGGTGAGCCAGAGACGGCTCAAAGGAGTGACAGGAGCCAGCGTGTACCGGGCCTTGGGGGCTTCAGGAAAGGCTTGGGTATTATACTGAGCAAGAAAGGATGTTACAGGGGAGGGGAGACTTGAGAAGATGAGAAACATCACAATGGTCCCTGTGGTTTCTGTGTGGAGGACGGGTTGGGGAGGCCAGGGTGGGGTCGCGGGGCAATCTGCGTGCTATAGCAGTTACTCAGGTGATTATGGGGCTTAATCCAAGGTGACTGAGGTGGAAGTGGCAAGAAAGCATTGAATTCTGGATCTATTTTGAAGGTAAAGCTGAAATTATTTTTAATGCGTTGGGTGAGGGGTGAGGGTATGGGGAGAAGAAGAGGAGTCAAAGATGGCCTCAAAGCTTTTGGTCTAAGGAAGGCAAGGGCGCTGCCATTTTTGAATAGAATGAGCAGGGCTGAGAGGTGAGATTCAGAGTTGATTTTGGACTAATATGTTTGAGATGGACATTAGCCAACCAAGTAGAACTAGATAGTTGGCTGCCTAAGTCTAGAGGTCAGGAAAGAGGCCTGAGCTACAGACATAAATTTGGGAGTTGTAAGCATGTGGACCGTGGTTAATGCCATAGATTTGGATGAGATTAACAAAGGGAGAGGATTTTAGAGAAGTCATCCACGAGTGAACCCTGCAGGATCCAGCAATGTTAGTCACTGGGGTGGGATGGAGGGAGAACCAAAGAATAGTAGACACAGTGTCAGAGGATGCCCCAAGTTCACATAAAATGATAGCAGGGGATCAGCTTCATAACTGAGGAGTCAATATTGACCTTGGTGAGAACACAGCAGCTTCAGTGAAGACGAAAGCCCGAGGGTTAAGGAGCACGTGAGATGAGGAAGCAGGGAGAGTATAGGGAACTCTTTCAGAGGTCTGGCCAGTGACAGAATGTTTTTAAATGAGGGCGATGAGGACAGGGCCAAAGTAACATGCAAGGGTGGAGGATATGGGCCGAGAGGGCCTCAAAGGGAGTTACAGCCTCAGGAGAAGTGGGAGGTGGTGAAAGATGAAAGGAGTGGTAAGTGAAGAGTTGGTGAGGTGGGAAGGTTGTGTGCCAAGTCCTATGAATCCAAACAGGTCTAAGTGAGGGAAGAAAGGAGCCCAGGGGGTTTGGGTGAGAGGGGGACCCAGAGATGTCAGGGGGGAAAGGAGAATGAAGAGGATAGATGGAAGCCTATCTCCTTTACAGGAAGAAATCTGTCCTCAAGGGGAAGGAGATACCAGCCAGCTGTGTGAGTGGGCGTCGGCAGTGAACGTCAGGCATCGCTACATCTACGTGGCCCAGCCAGCCCTGAACAGGATCCTCGTGGTTGACGTTCAAGCCCAGAAAGTCCTCCAGGTACGTCTGTCCACGGAAGCAAAGGGACTGCCAGTGCTTGGGGCCCAGGCCGCCACATTCTCCTTTGCTTTCTGCACACCCACCGGGGGCTATGAGAGGCGGTCGGGCTGGAGGGGAAAGAAGCAAGGGAGACTCGTGTACAGTGATTCATCGAGTCTTTACTGCCTATGAGGTGCCAAGCACGTTCTAGGTGCTTGAAAAACAGCCAAAACTGAACCATGCAGTCCTAGAATTTATTCTATTTGGGGAGACAGGCCATAAATCTGAATTTTGGGGAGCTCAAGTAGTAAGAGCTATTTCACTAGAGGTGAAATGTGACAGAGGGACTGGAAGATGATTTTAGATTGGGCTTGCTCTGGAGGAGAACAGAATCTGAGCTCTAAATGTCCAGCGGGACTCCGACCCGGAGCCGGGGGAGGCCAGTGGGACCGGAGCACAGGGATGAGGGGGAGAGTGGAATATGATGAAGTCAGGAGTAAACAAAGGCCAGTAAGATGGAAAGTCACGAAAGGGTTTCAATCAGGGGAGTGATGCAGTGTGACTTGTATTTTTAAAGAGTCAATCTGGCTACTGTGTTAAGAACAGACTGGAAGTTAGAGCAGAGATGTGGTCACTGAAATAAGCCAGGCGAGAGATGATGACAGCAGTGGAGGTGGTGAGAAGTGATCAGATTCTTGATATATTTTAAACGTGGGTCCCAAAAGATTTTCTGCTGGGTTGAATGAAAGGTTTGAGAGAGAGGAATCACGTTTGTTTGCTCATTTGTTTTAACTTCAGCAACTGTAGAACAGTGCTGCCATTTACTGTGTGTGGTGGGTTGAATAATGGTCCCTACGATGCCCCCATCCTAATCCCCAGAGCCTGTGAATGTCACCTCATGTGGCAAAGGGGACTCAGCAAATGTAAGTAGATTAAGAATTTTTAAGTGGGGAGTTATCCTGGGTTATCTGGGTTAACCCTAAATGCAAGCAAAAGTGTCCTTATAAGAGAGAGGCAGGGAGAAATCTGACTACATAGAAGAAGGAGGTGATGTGAGGACTGAGGCAGTATCTACACTTACTCGATATGGAGATGTGTGTGTACACACACACACACACACACACCTACCCCTCAAATAAGCTGTTATGTTAGATAAACAGATCTGGAATCAAAGGAGAAGTCTAGACTGGAGATGTCAGTAACGGTATTATCACTATGTTAAATCCAGAGAATTGGATGAAAAATCACTGAGGGTGGTATAGACAGAGAAGAGGTCAAGGTTGGAGTACTCCAACAAACACTTAACGAGCAGGAAGGAGAGAAAAAACTAATGAGGAGTAGCTGAAAGATAGGAAGCAAATTAGGAGAAGGGTGTATTTCAGAAGCCAAAAGTGTTTTAAGGGAGAGCTAGTCGTCAGTGGTGTCAGTGTTGCTGAGGGCATGTGTATGTTATGAACACTGACCATTAGATTTGGGACATAGATCACCTTGGCAGGAGCAGAGAGGAAGGTGGGTAATGGCAGAATGCAAGCCCGATGGAGTGGATCCAAGTTAGGACAGTAGGTAAGAAATGGAGAGGGTGAATATAGACAACCGTTTCAAGGGGTTTTGCTGGAAACGTGACTACACATAGATAAATGAGGCAGTAGCTGGAAGAGGATGCAAAGGGGGCTTTAGTTTTAGAATAGGTGACATTGAAATATTCTGCTGCCACATTCTATCTTGCCTCTTCTTGTGGAACTCTGTTTTTAAAAAAAAAAAAGTTAGACCTTTCCATTTTATCGCACATCTTTTATTTTCCAGATCTTTTTGGCTCTTTGTGCTTTCCATTTGAATGTGTTCTATCCACCTTTCAGTTCACTACTTCTATATCTTGTGTCTAATATGGATTTAACAAACATTTATTGCGTTCTTAACTTCAGGTATTGCATTTTTCACTTTAGAATTTCTACTTAGCTCCAAATTACCTTTTCATGGATCACCTGTAGGTCTGTCTCTAGTGTCTGTTTTTATGTTCTTTCAGTCTTATAGTCTATATCTTGAAATGCCTAGTAATTTTTTGAATGTCAAAAATTCCATATAAAATATAATAAAGACTTTAGATGACTCTCATCCACCAACAAGGATTTACCCTTTCCTCTGCTAAGCAGAGAGTAGAGAATGAGTCATTTTAATCAAGTACTGAGTTGAGTCAAAGCTGAGTTGAAGTTTTTGTAAGGCTTTACTCCTGGTCCTAGAGTAAAGCCCTCAGGGATTTTAACTGCGAGTCAGAGACCGTTGTTCCTCAGTATATTGAGATCATGGAAAAGGGCAGACATTTGGGGTATCTGGAGGAGAATGTAGTCAAGAGGAGTTTTAAAAGAGAGATAGCGCACAAGAAACTAGAGATAGTGTCAAGATGGTGTGTTAAGAAACTCGGGGGAGATCGTGCCAGATTGTAAAGCCTTTGGTAGATGAAGGACGCATGCAGGAAGCTGGGAGATGGCAGGAACAAGAGACAGTAGCTGTAGACAAGGACAAAGGACCTGGGGTATGTGACGTGTCAGATAGCGATAGCCTCTACTTGAGGCCTCAGAGGACAGGAAGTTTTCATTAGAGCAAGAAAATAAAAGGAGACTTCGAAGATGGTGATGAATAGAGAAGAAATATATTTCATCAGGGATGAGCAAAAATCAAGCGTTCAGTTTTGTAAATGTTGAGGTCATCAACAGAGGACTGAATTCTGAAGTCATCAGAGCACAGTGGGTTATGTGAAGCCATGGTATTGGATGAGCTCACCCAGGGAAAGGATGTAGACAGAGAGAAGGTCAAACATGAAGACCTGGGACAGGCCCACATTTAGAAAAGCCAGGATGAGGATGAGTAGATGGGAGTGAAGAAAATGTTTCCAGAAGGGAATAGTTCATCATGTGGAATCTTGCTGAAATGTGAAGTAAGACGATCGCAGAGATGCTCCTGAGTCTGACACGTGGGGCTAGAACTGTTCAGTGGAGCAATGAAGACAAAGAAGTGGATTCAGGGACCACATAGGTTTTTAGAGAAGTTTTGACCAATGGGGTTTTCCCCCCTAAGATCAAAAAGGCTGGAATATGGTTCGATGAAATTGAAATTTCAGAAAGGTATAGATTATGGTGGCTGAGGTACAGAGGAAGAAAAGAGCATTGAAACCAAGAAGGAACTCAGAAAACAGAGCTTTGGACAAAGCGTCCACGTGGATTTGAAGGCACCGAGCTTGGGAACCAAGTGAGTGGTAGAGAAGACAGTGAAGCATGTGTTAATGTCTTTAGTGAACAAAGGGATTGGCTAGGACATTGGCCAATGACAAGAGCAGAGGTCATAGTCCAATGGCATGAGCATCACAGAACAGAGTTTTAGAACTTGTAATGGAGTTTTATAAGAAGTGGAAGAGAAAACAGTCTATTTGACAGGGCCATGGGGAATAGTAGTTTCCGTTCTGCCTGGTGCTGTAGTGAGTCCCGGAAGCTCCAGGTGAAGGATGCACAAGGTAGAGACTGCGAAGGTAAGGTGATGATGGCCGATCCGGGAGTCAGTTTCGGATGACCCAGGGGGAAGGGCCCATTCACCGGAATCCAGGCCTCAGAATAGCCTGGGGAAGGAAGCTGAGGCTTCGAGAGCCCAAACGGCGTCCAGAAAAAGTGATGGGAGTGTCCTCAGCTGATTCTTCAGTGGAAAACTTACAGTCTCTGTGTTGAGGCTTTTGCCAAGATGCTCTGGGTTTCCTTTAAGTAAAATATACAAGTTTTTAAAAGGGAGAAATTACTGACAAACCCAGAAGGGAGGCTTCTGCACCAGGTTCCCAAACGGGCTCATTGCCAAGCCCGCTGGGGTGGCCTTCCACTCATCCAGGAGTGATGGCCACGTCACAAAGCCCAGCAGTGACCACTGCATCAGCCTCTACAACAACCATGACCAACTAGTCACCATTTTTTTTCAAGTCCATAGGTGTGGACCCTCTGCCAGCTAAGCTGTCCTATGACAAGTCGCATGACCAAGTGTGGGTCCTGAGCTGGGGGGACGTGCGCAAGTCCCAACCAAGCCTCCAGGTATGTTGAACACATGGAGGCCGACACCTACCCTGCAGGAAAGGCCTCTCTCCTACCTAACAAATGTCTCCCACTTCCCAAGGTGGCTAATCATATTTATCCAAAGCATGTCCATAAAGCCTTGAGGAAACAGCCTCAGGCCAATTCCCCCCATAGGCAATCAGCAAGGCCTGCTGTTAAAGAGAGTAGTACTACGATGGATAGGATTCTGAGATTGTGACAGCCAGAATGGGGCTCCCGGGCCCCACCCAGCCCCATAAGCACCTGCCTCTCCTGAACCAGGAGCTCCTGAGGCCAAACAGCAGTGAAGCCCTGGAGTCCAGGCTTTCCTCCCCTTGGGCTGGGTGGGCTGGAGAATAGCTTCAAAGCAAGCACTAGATGCTGGCCAAGCATGAAGGGGAGGGAAAGAGGCTGCAGCAATTATGTCCATAAACAAGCACATTTCCCGAGTGTTTCCAGTGTGCTAGGGCACAGAAAAGTCAGGTAATTTGTCCAGGGTCCAACCCCAGCAGCCTAGCTCTGCAGCCCACACCTTCAACCTCTGCACCGCCTCCTGGGAAGTGCTTGGGCCCAGAGATCTGTAGAACCCCTCCATCCGCCAGCCCGGGAAGGTCCACACCACCCCTGTGTTGAGTGTGCCTGGCTCAGCCTTTCTCAGCACAGATGCATGAGAGGGCTGCACTGTACAAAAAGTGATTTAAATGCCTGTTTTCTTAGTTCTCCCAAAGATGGTGCATAAAACCATTCTACAATGCACAGAAAAGTTAATTCATTACACACAATGGGTGCCTCAGATTTTAGGGCTTAACTCTCTGTCTCAGAACCCCAGCTGAGAAGGGCTGTACATGGAGCCAAGTTCACCCTGTTCCCAAGAGTGGTGAGAGGCCAAAGACACGTGGGTCTAGAGAACCTTCTTCCCAAGGACTGACCACCACCCTGCCTTCCTCTGCACTGCTGCGCTGCAGAGGGTGGGGTGGGGACACTACCTCACCTCCTGTTATGGACACATAAACCAGTCCTGGGCCCCAGTAAGCAGACAAATAATAGCAACCCATTAGAGAACCTAGGAGGCAGAATAAAGGCCACTCAAAACAGGGTGTAAGCTCAGAGATACAGTATTATTATTGCTCCCTCTGGCAGCTCTAAGAAAGTACTTAAGGAAATCCAAGGGGAGGGGGCCACCAAAAAACGATTTTTCTGGACCTAAAAATGAACACAAATGATTCCCTAATTTTAAACTGCAGTAGGTAAGTTGAGAAATGCATGGTTTCTACTGAGACCCAAAACAGTCATCTGAAAAATGAGAGCGAGAAAATTTGTTCAAATCACAGAACAAATATATGAAGAGATTAAGACTTGAAGTCTCAGAAGTTCACAAAGAGAAAAGGTCACAGTTGGAATGGAGTCAAACACTAAATAAATTTGTAACAAAATTTCTGAGCTAATAAACTTAATCATGTAGATTGAAAGGGATCTACAAGTTCATGGCTAGACTGATGAGAAATGACACATCTCTGCCCTTCTTGGTAAAAGAATAAAGGGGAACTCTTACAAGGCAGAAAGAACGTTACCTGAAAAAGAAACAACAGTGAGATGGGCCTTGAACTTCTCACTTGCTACAGGAGCTGGAAGACCATGGGATCACATGTATGTGCTACTTAGATAAAAGGGCTAAAATCGGGCCGGCCGAGTGGCGCATTGGTTAAGAGCTGGCTTGGGATGCCAGAGGGCCCCGGTTCGGATCCCACATATGAGGGCCAGTGACACTGCCCTCCACAGCTAAGATGCTGAACAACAGCTCAACCTGGAGCTGGGCTGCCGTGAGTCGCGTGCAACGGCATAGGCTGCAGCCCCTGCTGCAGTGGGTTGCCATGGGCTACCGTGTGTAGCCAGCCTGAGCGGCCAGCAGCCGCAGTGAGCAGCTGTCCAGAGGCCGGCAACTGATCTGCCTCGCCTGGGAAGAGCGCAATGATGGTGCCAACTTGGGCCAGTGAAGCAACGTCCTCCACAACTAGACTGAAGAACAAAAAGGACAGCAACTTGTCTGTTCCCCTTCCCCCAATTCCCCAGCGCTGTTCCCATTCCCCAATAAAAATCTTTTTTAAAAAAAGGGGGGGGGCTGAAATCAAGAATCCCATTCCCAGCCAAGGTATCATTTACCTGTCAGGACAAAGAAAGCTATAAGGATATTCGACAATTCAGAGAGCATGTTTGAGGAATCAGATCAGAGACATCAAGATGGAGAAAGATAAAGAGGAGACAGTCGTAAGTAATGAACCTAGAGAGGAAGGTGTAAAATTGAAAGTAAGATGGATGAGGAGAAACAGTCTAGTAATGTGTAAGTACTAAACAAGGACGTTTGAATTAGGGGAGACACACTGGAAGAGATACCAGGCTATAACTAAAGATAAATTATCTCAGTAAAAATGAGAGCACAGAGTGTAGTAAAGAGGAGGGAGTAAGAATACTCAAAAATGTCATCTTGCTGGAATAAGAGAGGATATAGAGAATGTCATTTGAAATTAATAGCTGAGAACTGAATATCTCATTATTCCAAATGTGACAAACTGAACTGTTCTATTAAAAGCAGACGATCAGATTGGGTTTAAAAACAAAACAAAAAAACCTAGCACACATAAACCAAAGTGATAATAAAAGATTAAATTTAAAGGGGTGGAAATAGTGATATGAGAGGGACAAAAAATATGTACAAGTGGTAATAATATCAGACAAGACAGAATTTAAGGTTAAAAGCACTAACCAGCATAAGGAGAGACAGTATGTGACAACAAACAGCCAACAGATATAAAACAACATGACAACTAAATACACACAAAACAAGCATGATTAAAAATACAAAGGGAACTTGATTAAAAATGCACTTGAGACAAAATAATGACATGGGAAATTTTACTAATATGAATAAGGAGCTTGGTTTAACAAATATATAGAAAACCTTTCCTCTGCCAAATAGAATTTTTTCACATGTTCACATATAGACAAGTGTATCAGTAATCACAAAGAAAACTTTAACAAATTTTGTAGAAGTAGACGTTATAGGCTACATTAGCTAATAATTAGAAATAATTAAAATGTGACCTAATAGAAAACACTCCCAGATAGCTATTGGATCAAAAAGGAAATTAAAAGGGAAATTACAACTGTGTCATGCAATGAAATGAAAAAGGGACCATTTCACATCAAAACCTATGGGATACAGAGAAAGCTGTCCACATGGAACATTTGTGTTAATTTAGAAGAACAATGTGACTGGTGAAAAGAAATTAATAAAAAGACTGAAATTAATAAAAACAAAACAATAAAAGACCAAATAGAGAATCAGATAAATTCTTCACAGGTCTGATAAAAGAATAAAGACAAAATGAGAAATGATAAAGGGATATGGCTACAGATAGAGAAGGATGAAAATAATTCTAAAATAATCCTACACTGTAACTCTGGGGTGGCAAATTTAAGAAGAACTGGATGATTGTTTACCAAATGTAGGGAAAAAAACAAACTGACCTACCAAAAGGAAAACTTGGAATAGAACAATTATCTTGGGAAAGATTTTTTAAAAGATTGAAGCTCTACCATAGAAAAATGTACAGCTGAGTTTTCTCAAACCTTCAAAATATAATTTTAATATTATTTGAACTGTCCCAGGCCATTGGGAGAAAAGTGTACAGCTCCTTCGTTTGTTTTGAAATAGCCAGTATAATTCTAATTATAAAAACCGATTAGTCTATAGTTTTATTTTTTATACTATTTTTAACCTCACAAATGAAGAATCAAAATTCTAATCATGGTATTAGAAATAGAGCCCAGCAAGGCATTTAATTGCTCGAGCAGGATACAAATTCCCAGATGTAAGGATGGTTCACTCCCAGGAAATCCGTCAACATTATACATAACACAAACAAATTAAAACAGGAAAAAAAAAACTATGATATCTCCAATAAATGCTGAAAAGGCATTTAATCAAATACAGCAGACATTCTTAATTTTAAAAAAAGAAAAACACCTAAAATTAGGACTAGAAGGAAACTTTTTAAACATAATTAAGACTATTTTCCAGAAACCAAGAGCAAATTTCGCCTAAATGACAAAACACTAAAAGCATTTTAATTAATATCAGGAGTTAGACCATGACATCCACCATTACCATAATTGACAAATCTAGGAAATGCACTATGACAGGAAAATGAAATACGTAGATTGAATAAACCTACCTTCATCACTGTGGCCAGGGTTAAGGAAACTTGCAAAGGCTGCTCCTCATCACTGTGGCCAGGGTTAAGGAAACTTGCAAAGGCTGCTCCCAGAAAGGTCGACTGGCACAGCCTTTGTGGTAAGAATTTGGAATGTAAACCAAAAACCTCAAAACAGTGCTTTCTGACCCAGCGACTTGACTTCTCAGAACCTACCCAGAGGCCTGATAATGGCTATGGACAAAGATGTAGCTACAACGTTAAGTGTGACTGTATTGTTTATATTTGCAAAACAAAAATAATATCCTAATGTTTCTAAATATCCCACACTAAGGAATCGGTCACACAAACTTTGCTGTGACTACAGGAAGGTGTTTCTATAATGAAGGCTCACCCCACCAAGGACCTCCCCCAGCAGCCAGTGTTTGAACCTTCGGTGTCTTCTCTAATCCTGCCCAAAACTCTCTTGCCCATTTACTCCCGGGCCCAGCTTTTAACTGCCTCTCAGTCTGTCCCACTGGATACCTTGTCTTCTGCCCTTCCCCAAGTGTTACTTCTTAGCAGGCTTGTCCACCCACCGAGGGAGATGTTCAATATTCCTGATCCCATGTTGACTCAAGTGACATCTGATATCCAGATACGTAATGTACATCTCCTGCACCACACCCACAGAGCCAACAAGCTTGAGGGCTTTGAGAGTTACCTTGGGGCAGTGATGTTTCCAGCCACATGCAAGTACATAGGTCAAGGAAGAACTCATGACACAGAGCAATGGGGCTGACATGCCCTCAGCAGTTCAACAGCCCATGGTACTGCGTTTTGATGAAGTAACCTCTGAATATAGGGTGTCAGGGTGGTGAAGTGTGAATGACACTGACCGCTGACAGCCTGTAATTTTCCATCTCTATTATAAGCTAAAATGACAAGCCTTCTATCAAGCAATGATTGCTTGGCTTCCTGGAATTCTTGGGCATTTTCCCCTAGACTCTCTCTGATCCAGTTTCCAAATGCAGATATTTTCTTCATGCCTAGTTCTCTGAGTTTTGCCACATGGACTTGCCATAGAAGTGTCATTTGGCCATTTTTTAAAAAAATCACAGGAAAACAACCTAGTGCAACTTTAGAACTTTAAAACTTCCCCAAGAAAGACTGAAAATGACAGTCATCATTCCAATCCGGCATTCTGCCTGCTAACCCCCCAGGGAAAAGACTCAGACGTCAAACCTGCTTGAGGAGGCAGCCCCGACTGGAAAAGGTATCCAGAGCTCCAAGTCTTGGGAGTCAGAGTCCCACCCGAGACCGTCCTCACTTCAGACTGCAGAAATCTGGACCCCTCCTCCTGTGCATACGGCCACAGCTTCAAGACCAGGAGGAGGGTCTCGCCGCCCGGCTCAGGGTCTAGCCTCTGCCTCCGGTCCTGCTCGCAGGGTCTGGGCTTGTCCTTGGGGCCCTCGAGCCAAAACGGCCCACAGGCTGGCCAAGCTCCTCACCTGGCTGCAGGTCAGCCACCTTTGTGGGCAATGGCCTGGGGCTTGGAGGCTGATGAGCAGGTGCAGAAGGCAAGGGGACACCGGCTGTCTGGCTCTGGGTCTCCCGCCTCCCCAGGCCCCAGTAGATGATGGACAGATGCCCAGGCTGACTCCAGGGGGCTTTCTGGCAGGACTTCTAGAGCACTCTCTCGTCCTCTCTAACCTCAGACATCACTCAGCTCTCTGTTGTGCACTGCCAGTGCGCTGTCGCAATACAGACACAGCAGGGACACACACCAGCGACTGGCTCAAGTCACCTCCCGCCGAGTCCACAGGGGAGAATATGGAACCTCCAGTGAAACACAGGCAGCCATGCTCTGTCACTACGAATATGTACCAAACACAGGGCCTAATTCTTGACTGCTCACAGCAAGTTCCCTTTGTGAAACTAACTTCTCCCCAGCATTCTAATCACAAGGCCTCTGATGGCATGACCATCCTGAATGACACTTTTTCTAATAAGTTATGGAGTCCCAGTTCCCTGAGAACACCTCTGGTGAGCAGTACGTGGCATTCACAACAGACCCGCCCAGATGCCTGGCTTCAAAAGGAAATAAAGAACCAGTGAGCAATTCCACCATTTGACGTCTTCATTATTTAAAAGCTCTCGCCTTTTCCCAGGGTGGCCTGGGTGTTGGTAAGGTGGGCTTCCCTGTTGTGGGGGAGGTTGTCTGAGCAACGTGATGTTTCGGTTCTGGGGACCTCCCTCAGAAGCCCCACCATGGTCCCGGCAAGTCCCCACTCTGCCATCACGGTGGCTGACAAGGTGCAGCAGGTCAGGCCTGACTAAGCAGGAGGAAGCGATTCAGGCATTCACTCCTGTCCCACCACTTCCTGTCCCAGGAAGGCAGGGTCCCTGCCCATGACATTCTGGAGCAGCTCTCACCCTGTCGCCGCCCGCTCCCCAACACTGTGGCTGGTCCATCATATCTCTCCAGCAGCCTCTCTGTTGGGGGTCTCCAACCCAAGCATGCACAGGTCTCCAGGTTTCCAGGCCCCACATGGATGGGCCCTCACCAGGACTCTTGCTCTGTGTTATAGGTGATCACAGAAGCCAGCACCGGCCAGGGCCAGCATCTCATCCGCACACCCTTTGCAGGAATGGACGATTTCTTCATTCCCCCAACAAACCTTATTATCAACCACATCAGGTGAGACCAGCTGGCGAGGCCCTAAGGCGCTCCAAGTTCCGGGTGTGCCATGCATGGGGCACCTTTGCCCAGGGTGGGACATGCTCCTGTCTCTGTCTCCCCCACTCCTCCTGGGCTGGCTTTGGACCCCATCGGGAAGGGGCAGAGAAATGGATCCATCCCTAGTCCTTAGTTGTTAAAGTTCAGGATGGCACACAGCTCCTAATGCCCTCAGAGGCAAAGTGAGGTCAGGAAGTCTCATCCTCAAGGTCCTCAATAGAGGAAAGGAGGAAACAGCAGGGATTAACTGAGCAACCTTTCCTTGCTAGATACAAAAACCAGCAGCAGTGGTCTCAAACCTATTTTACAGATGAGGAAACTGAGACTCAGAGAAGTTAAGATACTGGCCAAGGTCACACAGCCAAGAATTGGCAGAGTCAGACCAAATGCAAAGCCAAGTCTCCTTTCAGTGCCCCATTCTGCCTTATTTTCTGCTATACAGTCCATGGTTCCTCTCAGAGCCCCCAGAGCAGCCAGGCAGGGGGACCCACAAGGAAACGAGGCCTCCTGGGTGCCTGGTTTGCCACCATCCAAAAGAACATCCTTATAACAACAGCCATGGCCTCAGCTGCAAACCTCATCCCTGCCTGCCCACACCCCCTCCCTATTCATTTCAGAGTACCCCCATATCTCCTATAAAGTCGCCACTGCCAGAAGACTAGGCCTGCCCTTATATAGTCATCAAGACCCAATTGTCATGTGGCACTATTTATGCCTTCCTTTAATTTCACATTAAGCACCTTTCTCCAGGAAGGAATTACTCACTGTTGCAAGCTGATGCTGGACCTGTAAAAATAGGGCTCGCCTATTTATTCTTGCCCAAGGAGGAAAATAACCACCGTATGACACCCCCACCCCCGATCCCGACCCCTAGCACAGCAGCAAGTGCCTGGGGAAGAGCCTCTAATGTGGTTCTAAATGGGGACACCCCTTCAGAGCCCTGAATTCAGCTGGGAGTCATGCAAACTCACTCAGCAGTGCCTGTGTGTGGCTTCACATTTAAGTTCCTTATAACAAAGAGTGGGCTTTATAGATACTTTAAAATGGGCATTTTCCCCACTCTGAGGCAGTTACCTAAGAGAAAATTGTGGAGGAAGTTTTCTCCATTCTCATAGGCGGACGCAGTACCATATCTGCAAGCGGGGTTTAGGAGAGGCTCTCAAGGTCAAAGTAAAGCAGAGCCAGGCCTTTGCAATGGCCCTCAACCAGGAATTTCAGGAAACCCAAATGTGAGCTGCTACCACCTACTGAGCTCTCCAACAGCCCTCCCAACAGCCCTCCAAGGGAACTGCCCTCTTCAGGCTCACAGAGGCTCAGACAGGCAAGCACCTTGCCCCAGGCTCTGCACCTAGCAGGGCACTCACACCAGGCCTTCTGGCTCCAAAAGTAAAGGCCATCGTTAGCCCCCTGCCCAAGGCTCCTCCCAGCAGCAGCATAAATGTGGCCAGACAAGAGGCTGCCCCTTCCCGTTCCTGTCTCAGGGAGAGGGCGCGCTGATGGGAAACCTGGGCTTTGTTTCATGGCCTCGGCATCCTCAAATTCTGACTTGCGAGTTAGTTGAAAAAAACTGCTCGGATGTAGGCTCTCCCACCTTGTCCCTCACAGCAGGCACGGTCCTTTCCCAGCTGGCACATGGCCTCTGGGAGGCTATTCAAAGGCAACCCAAAGGGAGAGGCTGCTGGAGGCACCTTTATCCTTCTCACTCTATCGTTTCTAAAGATGAGTGCCTATCACCACGAGAGCAGAAATCCAGGAACATTTGTAAATCGCTGTATCTGCTTTGAGATCATAGATGAATCACTTATGAAGCCACCCCCTGCAGAATGGTAGATCTTATCAATAGGCTATTAGATCATTGATAAAGGGGAAGAGAACGGCTGAAATCTTGCACGGTGTACAAATGAGGGACCCCGAGCCCCGAGAGGCCCCCCAACCTCTGACCTCAGTTCTTCCCCTCCCAGGTTCGGCTTCATCTTCAACAAGTCAGTCCCCGCAGTTCACAAAGTCGACCTGGAAACGCTGATGCTGCTCAAGACCATCGGCCTACGGAGTCACCGCTGCCTGCCCCAGGCCATGGCCCACACCCACCTGGGCGGCTACTTCTTCGTCCAGTGCCGACAAGACGAGGCCACTTCTGCTCCACAGCTGCTAATCGACAGCGTCACGGACTCCGTGATTGGCCCCAACAGCGATGTGAGCGGCACCCCACACGCGTCCCCGGACGGGCGCTTCGTGGTCAGCGCGGCCACCGCCAGCCGCCAGCTGTACGTGCAGGAGGTCACGCTGCGCGGGGAGATCCGGACCCTCTACCACCTGAGAATACGCCAGGGCATCTCGGACTTGGCCTTCCAGCGCTCCTTCACCCACAGCAATCAGTACTACGTGTACGCCACGCTGGAGGCAGAGCCCGCCCTGCTCTTCCTGGAGCTGTCCACCGGGAAGATGGGCGTGCTGGAGGACTTCAAGGAGCCGCCCGCGGGCCCCGCCCGGCCCTGGGGAGGGCCCCGCAGGATCGTGAGGGACAGCGGGCTGTTTGGACAGTACCTCCTCACGCCAGCCCAAGAGTCACTGTTTCTCATCAACGGGCGACAAAACGCACTGCGGTGTGAGGTGTCGGGAATAAAAGGGGGGACCACAGTGGTGTGGGTGGGCGAGGTATGAAGGAGGCCAGCCCAGAGCCTGGGCCATGGAGCCCCACTTTGTCCTGTCACCGCAGCCCCAAGCAGGCGCGCTGTACATTTTTTTACAGACAAAAGCAAAAACCTGTTATTCGCTTTGTGGTTCAACACTGGTCTCCTTGCAAGTTTCCTAGTCTAAGGTATGCGCTGCTAAACCAGACTGGGGTTTTGTTCGTTAGGAAGTATGAGGTATGCCTTGAGCTATGTGGAGAACCCATGCTGCTGTGTAACGGAGTCATTTCTGCGCCCAGCGACACGCCCGCCATGTTACCTGGGAATGCCATGGGACCGAGAGCTCTGCTTTCCAGGCAGACACTTCCGTCGGTTGCCTTCACGTCCTCATTCTCCTTTACCGCCAGATCCAGCCAGACTTCACCCTGATGGAGTGGCCTGAAACCAGGCCTGGAGACACGGGCCCACCAGGAGCATGGGCTTCCCCTCCTGGCACCAGAGCCACATCTGTCCTCGCTCTGCACCTTCTTCCTCCTTTGCAGCTGCTTCTTGCTTTTCTTTCCATTTGACTTGTAAGCCTGAGAGAGAGCCAACAAGACTATGGCATCTTGGGGGATGGGGAAATCACTCACTTTATTTTGGAAATTTTGATTAAAAGATAATTTTTTATAATCGCAAATGCTAGTAAGCAGAAAGACGCTCTCCGAGGTCCAGCGCTATTCTTCCCTGCCTTAGGCCAAGTCTCTGAGAGTCACCACCCCACATCCCACAGCCAGAAAGAACATTGGTCATCAAAGAATAACAGTCCTCTACACCCCTAACATCCCAAAGTGCAGATCGGGCCACCACACTGGTAAAGACTCCATTCTGGGTTGGGACCCCAAGAGACCAGGACAAACCCTGCATGCCTGCTTTTCACCACTGAAGAGAGACATTAGTAGCCAGACCCAAGGAAGACTGGGCTTGCCTGGCAAGGTGTGAGCAGCCTGCCGACTAGAGACCTCCAGGCTCAACACAGAAACCCCAAGAACACAAGTGGGATCCAGGCGGGTTCCATTAGGTGATCCCCTTTAAAAATTAGTTTCTTTTCTGCCTGTGGCCCTTGCACTCAGCTCTGGTGCCCCCAGCCCCTGCATCATCACAGAACAGTTAGCACAGTGTTTTCAGTAAGTGTTATTCTTACACACAGGCCCCTCTCTCCCCTTAATACACACTTTAAAACACAGAATCAGAAGGATTCGGCCGGTTAGTATCCTGCTGAATTATTCCCAAATGTCTCAGGCTATGGTGGGCTCTCAGAAGTACAACCCCAAGCAGCCCTGTAAAGACATCATGTGTCAGAGAACCCCTGGAAGGAAGAGGCTCCCTTAAGCTCTGAGAACCCCCCTTTCCTTCTCACTCACATCATTGGCCATCACTCTGGTATGCTTTCTGGCTTAAATGATCATTTTTCAAGCCACCTGGCATTGGGAGAGGTGGTCCCATCACGGACACCTTAGTTAGTTTCGCCCTTTCACCGGACAACACAGTCATGATTTTCCTGTGCTGCTGAGGAATGGCCCCTTTCCAGGAAAGGAAGATACAGACCCTGCCTCACTCTAAATACGCACAGCTCTCTTTCACTCCCACCTGACTGCCCAACCCACCTGAGCCCCCACCCCCTCCCCGTTCCCTGAGATCAGCCAGTCTTCTCGTGTGTCTCATGCTTAGTTCACCAAACACCTGTTCCCTACAACTCCAAGGAGTGTGCCTAGGTTTGTACAGTCACACTTTAAATTTTTTTAAAAGGTTAAATATGTAGATATAGATTGAAGAAACTGACTTCAAAAGCCTAATATTCAGTTTCACGATAGCTAGGATGGATGACTAACACATCTCACCCTTTCTTTTTACCCTTGACACGTACTTCCAAACTCCCACTTCTATCACTGAAATTTTCCAATTTTAATGAACTTCGCTCTTTGGAAAAATCTTCTAAATTGTGGCAGCCCCTGGCAGAAAAAGTCTCTGAGCCCAACTGAGAAAGAGCCCCGCTGATGGCCAGACCCAAACGTTGGTCCCTCTGTGTTGCAGGATTCCTAAGTAAAAGACCAATCTGATCCCAACTGGCCTTTGAAACTAAGAATGACTTCTGTGGCATCTGCTCCTTTTCCACAATTCCCTCCATTTCTAAGTGTGTCTAAAAAGCATAGCTGCCTCTCATTGTCCTCCTCACTGTGCAGTCACGAGAGACGGCCAGCTTTGGTCTCACTGCCCACATGCCAGACACTATCGAATCAGAGCAGAGAATCACAGAACTGAAATTATGAAATTGACAAAATCACAAGGGCTGGAGGGTCAATGGTTTCTCAGCACTGCAACCAACAGAACTGCTTGCATGGGAGGCAGGGGAAAGGTTGGCCCCAGAAGAGGCTCATGGAACACAGTTTGAAAGCCACCGGGGTAAGAAGTCATCTTAACAGGTGGGCCTTGAAGCAAACCCAGCCAGTGATCTTCCTAAAATACACAAAAGATCAACTAATTACTACTACTTCCCATTAAAGAAGTAACCCTTTCACCAAAAGAATCACCAAAAAAGCTGCTTACATAATGAACAATTTCAACATTATTGAATTTTGAAATAAAATTAATTTCACAAAAATTCAACATCGATTTTTTTTTCAGAATAACAAACACATAATCTACACCTGTGTTGACATTAAAGCTTTGAAATGAAGGCCCTCATTCTCCTGCCCAAGTGAGCAGAACCCCACAGGGAGGTTCTGGGTTCAAAAGCCCGCCCATCTGCCCCAGACTGGTGATAGGAAGAGGGATTTATCTGTTTCTAGACAATTGCGTAGACTTTCTGCACAAGTAGGCCTGGGCATAGACCACACCCAAGATGGCAAATGCCTGCCCCAGCAACCCTGACCCAGCGAGCCCTGCCTGGGGTTGGCCCTGGCTTCTTTCTTAAATCTCCAAGTCATTCGAGGGTCCTACTACCTCCCCCAAACCCCCAGAAGTAGCCAGAAGAGCTGCTTGAAAGTCTTGGTAGGGGCCAACCGCTACCACTAAGCTTCAGATACTTCGATCTAGAGATAGTGTCACCAGGCACAGAAGCTCAGTCTCTGCCATTCCCACTCCCTACCCGGCCCCCTCCTCACCTCCCTGCTCCTCTGTACAGAAAAGGGCACCTGGCTCCAGATAGGTGTCCTAGAGGACAGCTCTCAACCCCAGATAAAGCCAAGAACCACCCGCTGCCCTGAAATGGTAACTGCTGAGTCTTCATGCAGGAAAGCAGCCTGGAGTCCACTTCGTACAGCTACAACTTCCTGTTGACCAAGAACCTGTGAACTAAAGGCCATTTCAAAACTGAGCTGTGAAACAGATTCATTTGGATATATTTTTCTACAAGGGGCTTAAAAAATAATCGATTGATATTTCAGAATGTGTTTCCTTCATATACCACGGATGCTGCACCAGCTTTATCACCAAACCCCACAGCTCGCCCTCTCTGTTCCTCCTCTTCAGAAGCAAGACTTCAGGGGAGTTAACACCACTCCCCCCTCCCTCCTACGCATCCGCCAATCTACCTCACATCCTCCTCCCTGCACCCAGCTCTAGAGCGCTGGCCCCATGGCAGGAGGCCAGACAGGTGATGCAGGACAATGACAATGCTGACATGAAGGCTTTTGCCACCCTCCCCCACCCAGGACCCCAGATCCCACTCCAAATGCAGTCAGAACTCATGGACACAGCCCCTTGCTGCCCTGACTCACACCCCCCAAACCTTTGCTTGCTTGCAGCCCTTCGGAGTTAGGTGACCAAGACTAGAGAGAACTCAGAGCCATCAGGGAAGTCAGCTGTTATCAGACAGAAACTGTTGGAGAAGGACAGAGACCGTGACATCTGAGCCAAGCCTCGTCCCTTAGAGGGCCTGAGCTACAGCTCCGTGTATTCCATTTTATTCTCTGTCTTCCCCTTCCCACGTCTTGGGCCTTTTGCTCCTACAATTCACATGGCAACCAACCTGACCGCCACATCAGCCCCCATGGCCTTTGTCCATGCTGCTTCCTTGCATTGTGGTACAAGTAAGAAATCATGCAGAGGACTAGATGCTACTATTTGCCCCCAGACTGGCACACAGGCAAAGCAGTTTCGTTCAAGAAAGTCTCAAGCTTCCTTGGTTTCTCTCCAAAATCATAGAGATCACAGGACAGGCAGAGTTGCTTAAAAGATTCAAAGGGAAAATATATAGTGCCTATCCTCAAGGTGTAACTGCACGACTCTAAATACCTGACGGAATACAACCAACTTCTGGCTTTGGTCTACACCAAATTACCTGCCAAGTCATGTGAGGATGTGAGCACCTTCTCTGGGCCTGCAGGCTTTAGGCACCACCATCCAGCAGACAGCAGGAGCCCAGCAAGCAAGGTCTCATGCATCCTCTGGAGCTCTGGGCAGCAAGTGGGAATTGAACCAAACACAACGTGTAAAATTATGGAAAATACAGACTGGGGATTGGGCTTCAACATTCACAGCGAGGCTTCTTTAGCCAGCACCAGAGTGTTGAGTGTGTGTTTGTTTGGGGTTTTTTTTGATAAAGCCACAGTTCACACACTCCCCTTTCCAAGCTCACTTTGACTAATATGCGACCATCCCTTTTCCCTGTGGCCCCAGAGAACATGGGCCACGCCCTACAGGGCTTTAGAGGGCTTCGTCTGCACTCCACAAAGCAATAACTGTTAACTCACCCCAACCCCAAGCCTGGTGACATGTGACTCTCCACATGTCACCATTGCAGGATAGGAGAAGACTGCCTTCTGGGGGCACCCTCTTCAAGATCGGAGCTTCATTTCTGAGGAAGGGCAACCAGTACTGGCTGGTTACAGGGCCCAAGAGCTCTCAAATGAGAACATTTTTAAAAATCTAAACCTTCATCCACAGCCCAGCGTGATGTCTGCCATAGGTTTAAGAGTTGTTGGTCCCTTGCTACTTCAGCTGCTTCAGAGAGGTAAGGGACAACAGATCTGCAAGCTACACTCCCCCCCACCCAGACCCACAGCACACCCTTCTGTGGCGCCCCGTTGGCCCACACCCTCACTGCCCGGCTCCTGTGGCTGGCCAGCACCCCCGCCCTGGTCCCGTCACACCCTGCCTTCCCCAAACTGCTTGCGCTTTCTGAAGGCCTTGTAAGGTGATCTAAAAGCAGAACTGGGCATGGAGTTTTGCTGGAGTGGTCACACCCTGTTTCCTGCTGTAGTGTAGCTGAATGACCCTCAAGATATGATGTCACACACACACCATTTATCCTGTTAGGATTCTCATCCTCCCACACCTCAGAAAACTTTCAGATCTCTTATGTCAAGGCAGGTTACGTTATTTTGAGCAGTTGTGTAGATTCCAAAATATATTTTCTGTAATCACCAGTATTTCTCAAAAGGCCTCCTGTAATTAC
This sequence comes from Hipposideros armiger, assembly GCF_001890085.2. Taxonomy (NCBI): domain Eukaryota; kingdom Metazoa; phylum Chordata; class Mammalia; order Chiroptera; family Hipposideridae; genus Hipposideros; species Hipposideros armiger. The sequence continues at coordinate 2,906,765 of NW_017731416.1, forward strand.
TATACATGTGAATTTTTCCTTATTTATAAAATATATATAAATTATTTTTAATACATCAACTTTAGTAGAAATTTGTACCAACACAGTAACAGTATGTGGCATTTGAAATAAGTTTGTGTTTACTTTGATGTATTACACAGTATTGAACATGCCGTGTGTTTGCAGCACCACTTGATATAAAGCCGATTCACAAGTTATCATAAAGTATTATCATTGTAAATGCTCTTTTTCTGAGGATTTTACAATAAAACTCGAGAAAAGTTACCTTTCCTGGTGCCAGTCCATTGGCAGTTGTTAAAGTGAGAACTGGTTAGTGCGGGACCTCCCTGGCCCCTTCTCCTCCTCCTCCATCGCCAGTATAGGCTTATGACGGTCAACGCGAAACGGCCCCTGCTCCAGCCCGGTCCAAAAAGCTGCTGGACAGTCAGGTACCTGACCCCAGAAGTCTCTTCCCCATGTTGAAGTTTTAGCTCCCATAATGCAGAACCAACATCTGGTTCAAAACTTCTCATCACCTGCCCTGTCAGGCCCTTAAAATTCTCTGCAGTCCCCAGACTCTCACTCATTCTTGCCTCCAGACTTGGTTCTCACTGGGGCAGACTTTCCAGCAAGGATGTAGGGTGTATTAAGTGCTCAGTAATCACCAGGCTACCAATGTAGAGTGCCTACTATGTGCCAGCACTGTGATAGGTTCAGGGGATAGAGGGCTGGATGAAGTAGACCCAATCCCTGCCCGCGGCGAGCTTCAAGTCCACTACATCATGACTGTTAGTACAGGTTCTCCAGAGAATCAGAACCAATGGGGGGGGGGGCAGGGAGAGTAGTGGGAGATTTATTTTAAGGAACTGCCTCATGCAATTGTGAAGACTGGCAAGTCCAATATCTTCAGAGTAGGCTGGCAGCTGGAGACCCAGGGAAGGGTTGCAGTTCAAGCCCAAAGGCAGTTTTTTGGCTGAATTCCCCCTTCTTCAGTGGAGCTCAGTCTTTTTCTCTCAAGGCCTTCCACTGATTAGATGAGGTCCACCCATACTATGGAGGGTAGTCTGCTTTACTCAAAGTCTACTGATTTAAATGTTAATCTTATTAACAAAAAATACTTTCAGAGCTACAGCCCCATGTTTGACCAAATATCTATCTGGGTACCATGGCCTAGCCAAGTTGACACATAAAATTAACCATCACAAAGACATAAACAAGATGTCGTACCTCTCCTTCCTGGGGGAGTAACCTGCTATGTGCCAGGCACTGTGATGAGCACTTAATGAGCACCTGTTTTAAACTTTATTATACCCCATCAAGGAAGATATTGCTATTTCAATTTTAAAGAAGACAAAACTGAGGCTCAGAGTAACAGAGCCAGGATTGAAGTTCAAGTCTATATGGACAAAACTCATGTTCTCAAATCGTTAAACCAGCTACCTGCAATACCCACCTCAACAAAAATTCCGAACCATGGCAGTTCCAGCCTCATTTCCTTGCAGACCTCCTGGGTGGCACAGGCCACGTATGGTGGGGTCGTACTCTGCTCTAACTTCCACCTCAAGAGAGCCAACTGCCCAGACTAGTCCTCAAGATTTGGGGTCTGGCCAGTGCCCTCTGGTCAAGAGGAAATGTGTCTGATTAGAACCCAAAAACTCTTGGTAGAAAGCAGACAGCCTGAGCCCATTTGCTCACTGTCACCAAGCTCCTCACCACACACACTCTGGATATCTCCATTCAGCCCCAGGACACCAGGTATTGGGGTGCAGCCCACCACAAGACCTGCTCCAACCAGGTGGCAGAAACTTCTAATGGGATGTTCCACCCATTCCCTCCTAACGACGCCTCTCAGAGAGAGGCAACGTACTGGGGCCCAGCCCCAACATGCCCAGGTCTGGGAGATCTAGAAGGCCAGACCTCTTGGCTCTGCCCACAGCCAGACACCTTCACAGCCTTCTCAAAGCATCTACTCCCTTGTTGAACCATCATTTTCCAAAAATCATCTCTGTGCCCAGGTCCTGCCCACATGGAGCCCACAGTCTGCAGGAGTCAAATGGACCCAAGAAGAACCATTGGGACAGCAGGGGGACATGCAGGGGGCTTGGTCAGGAAACGCCTTCTGGATGAAGTGAAGTGGAAGCCAGTAGAAGGCCCAAGTGAAGGACAGTGGGGGCGAGAGCCTGCCTGCTGACAGGAACAGCAAAAGCAAGGGCTGATGTGAGAGAGAACAGCAAGGATCTTGGCACCACAGGCACGACAGCGATGTGAGGGGATGTCACTACACAGAGCGAGGCCCGAGGTGGAGGGGCTGCATGGTGAGGCACCATGTTGTTATGGAGACAGAGAGCATCCTCTGGGCTCTGGGGAGCATCTTCCCAGTAGGGACACTGGGGCTCAGAGTGTCTAGGTTAAGTGGAGGAAGGAAAGAGAGATGCCACCAAGAACAGTGACTTTGTTCATTAGCCTGCACCCAGGACCCAGATGCCTCAAAGCTCAGGCACCCAGCTACTCACAGCTTGGGATCACTCTGCTCAAGGGGATGCGGTCTCCTGGGTTCCAGGAAGCCTGTCAGAAAAAAAAAAAAGAGACAGGAAGCAGATGCCCCTAGGGCAGGCAGGCAGGTGGCCATGGCATGGATCCTTTCCAATGAGCACAGAGCCCAAGGACTCTGAGGACCAGAGGAGCTGCCATCAGGGACTGCAGGGCAAGAGACAGGTAGGAGGGGGGGTGTGCAAACAAGCTGGGGCCGCACAGGGTGGGAGCGGGGACAGAGAATGGGGTGCCAGGAGGGAGGAGAACATCCATACAGAAGTGAGGGACCTGAAAAATAGGGGGTGCACAGGCCCCAGGGGGGCTGAGAAGACTAAGACAGGTCTAGGGTCCAAACACCCCAATCTATGGGGCTGGTAGGCCATGAAGGGAGATTGGGGGTGTCTGGCAAATGGTCTCAGAGCCACAATTCTCTACTAGCCAGGCTAGCTATGTCTTAATATAAAATTAATATTAAAGTTTTAAAAATTAAATGTTATTTATGCAATAAATAATACATTATATTTAAGTCTAAATGGGTATCATCTTTATGTGTACAAAGATAGCATCTTTATCTGCCCAAAGAAAATTAGTTTGTTTCCTTAGCTTACTTCTCCAAGGCCATTGGCCATCAGAGTTCATTCATTCTGAGCCAGAGTTTCCTGCTAAAATGAAATCCAGGTATCAGAACTTTGATGTTGGTCAGCAGTGAGCAGCAGAACTGCCAGGCAGTGTCTTGAGCAGCCCAGGAAGAAGGGGTGGGAAGTGACAACCAATATTCCCCACACTGTGTACAATGACAGAATGCACCCCCAGGCAGACCAGCAACAGGGGGGCTCTCAGCATCCCCAGGGCACAAGAGAGAATATGACTCACGGAGATCCCAGGAAACTCCAAAAGGAGTCACGGCCCTGCGCTCACACTGGTCAGACCTTCTGAAAACCCCAGGGCCACCTGGATCTGCACTTGCTGACATACACGCTAATATTGTTCCAGGACGTAAGAGAACTCATGGTGTATATCCTCATTTTTGCAAAAGAATCCTAGCGGGGAAAGTAGGTTCAAATGTTAACCACTGAATTCTGGGATTTATAAGCAGATCTGGTTTCCTTCTATATGCTTACTCATATTTTCTAACATTCCTACAATGAGCTGTGTACATCACTTTCATATTAAGAAATCTGGCATTGACACCCCCTCATGAGTCACACAGATGCAGGGCAGAGAGCAGTCATTTCCCATTCACTCTTGCTTTCTTTGGGGCAGGCAAGGTCAAGTAGGACGCATATTTTTGGTGGGGCACTCTGAGGGGAGATGCTAATCTCTCAGGCGTACAGAGCTAAACCTGCCTAATCTTTCCCACGCAGCTGAAGGAAGAAAAACAAAAGAGATGAGGGCCCATGGAAAGACAATGGAATCATTCCTACCATCCAGCCCAGAATTCTTCCGTGGACCTCCACCAGATAAACGCCTCATCGGTTCCTACCTCAGAAACAACGGCCAGGCTTCCCTCCCTGAGCATATATGGCAGATCAGATTACTCAGAACAATTCGACCATTAAAAATACTAGATTCTTTTTACAAAAAAGAGAGCACCTTCTTAAATATCAAGGAGGTGAGGAGTGAGGGAATAAGTGAGAACCCAGAGATGGAAGCAGGACCATGAGGCTGCCATTTTCCTGGGGCCCCTTGTCTAGCCAGGCAAACTTGGGCTTTCATTCCAACGGGCTTTCATTCCAACGGCCTCACAGGAAAATGGGCAGGACCTACCCAACGTGGGACTCTTACAGGACCTCCTCTCCACAGGAAGCTGGAGCCTCAAAGGGCTACACCCTCACTAAGACTGAATTGAAAGCCAACTGGTTTATCTCCACCCAGCTCCAGGGAACCTCAAGGGAAGTTGCCTTAGTGCTGATGAGAGCACGAGCTGCCAAAAACCTTGAGCCTCAAATTTAGTTTAAAGATGTGTCAGCAATACATACACTCGTAAAATGGGTAACATAATCACAGAAAGAAAATAACAGTTTCAATGGACTTCGGGACATAGTAGTTTGTTCATCCTTAGTAGGTCATTCTAAGAGCTAAAAGAAGTAGAAAAGCAATATTAAACTTCACTCAGTGTTTTACTGCTAATAGTATTGTTATAAGATACATATAATCTATGTTGTATATACTATAATGATATAGTATTATTAATGTTTGTATTGTTATTTTCAAGCTATCTTGTATATTTAGCAGGATACAACAAATGAGAAATGGTATCAATCAGGAGAGGCGATTTTGCTGCCATAACCATCAACTTCAGGCCCCCAGTGGTCAGAAACAATAAAGATTTATTTCTAGCACAAGTTCTACATCCCATTACAGGTTGTCAGGAGGCTCTCTTCATTATAGTTTCTCAAGGACCCAGGCTGATCAAAACTCCATCTCTGTACATGTCCACACTTGCTGAGACTGGGGAAAGAGAATGTAAGCCAGAATCAGCAGTGAAGCAATCTAGCCTGGAAGTGAGAAAATGCTATTTCTCCTCACAACTCATTGGCCAGCACGACGTCATGCGGGCAAATCCAACCATGGGAGGACCAGGGAGTTCAGTCCCTCACATGCCCAGCTGGAGCTGAAAACAGAATCTCAGTGAGCGACATTGAAGACTGCCACAGGACTTACGTGAACACGCAAGAAATGAGATATAAGCATAAGCTCAAAAAAAAGTCAATTAAAAACCCTATAATTTAAATATAGATTGGAAGTATCAATGTAAACTTATGTTTATGTCTCCACTATTCAAACACTCACTCAGATTCCAAAAGGACAAACTATGAAAGCTCACTCAAGAAAAAAGAGATAACCTGCATAGCTCTACATCTATTGAAAAAACAAATTCATTGGAAACCTTCCCACAAAGAAAACTCTAGGCCACATGGTTTGATTGGTGCATTCTGCCAAATATTTTAGAAAGAAATAGTACCAATTGTACAAAAATTTGTCCAGAAAAATAGAAGAGAAGGGAACTTTCCAAATCATTCTGTGAGGCAGGCAATTACCTAGATACCACAATCAAACAAAAAAATATTACAAGGAAAAATAAAACAAAGACCAATATTTCACAAGAACAAGAACATTGATACAAATTTCCTTAGCAACAGTTTAACAATTCCAATCCAGTAATGTGTAAATAGGATAAATACTACATCGTGACCAAATAGGATTTATCCCGAAATGTAAGACTGGCTTAACATCTGAAAAATCAATCAATGTAATTTAACATCTTAACAGAGAAAAAACAGAAAAACCAAGTGATCATGTCAATAGAAGCAGAAAAGGAATTTGATAAAATTCTACACCCAATCATGATTTAAAAAGAAAAAAGAAACCTCTCAGCAAAGTAGAAATGAAAATGAGCTCCCTCAGCCTGGTAAGGGGCACCTACAAAAAACCTACAGCTAATATCATATTTAACGATAAAAGACTGAGTGCCTTTTGTGATGGTGAATTTTATGTGTCAACGTGCACCACAGTACCTATTCAAACATTATTCTAGATGTTGCTATGAAGGTATTTTTTTATGAGATTAACATTTAAATCAATAGACTGAGTGAAGCACATTACCCCCCATAGTGTGGGTGGGCCTCATCCAATCAGTTGAAGGCCTGAATAGAAAAAGACTGACCTTCCTAGAAGGAGAAGGAATTCTGCCAGCAAACTGCCTTTGGACTCAACCTGCAGCAGAAACCTTTCCCTGGGTTTCCAGCCTGCCCTGCAGATTTTGGGCTTGCCAGCCTTCACAATTGCATGAGCCAATTCCTTGAGACAGACAGGCTAATAGATAAACACATAAACACACACACACACACTACCCACATTCTGTTTGTTCTGTTTCACTGGAGAACCCTAATTAATACACCTTCCCTTAAGATCAGTATGCCAGTCATCAATTTATTATTCCTCAACTCCAAACCCACCCTTCTTTCTCCTGCATTGTGATATTGGAGCTGAGCTCCATAAACCTTTCTTCTGTGCCAGCTGGATCAATATAATGCTGTGTCTGTAGAGGGCTCTGAGGTTCACTGTGAGTCAGTAGTGGCAAGAGGACACTTTCCTTGTGCAGTCCATTGCTCTTTCCTTTCATTAAGCGGAGGAGCCAGAGGACTTAGGTATGAAAGGCCTGTTGGTGCTCACCTCAGTGGCCCTCACACAATCCCAGCTGCACTTTCAGGGACACCCCAGGCCATGTCCTCCTCACCGGGTATGCACTTGTATGGCTGTCTGGCCGGGAGCCCTCAGACCACACTCTCACAGCCTACAGTGCCAGCCACACCCTCGGGCAGCTGTAGCTCGCTGTCTCTGGCAAGTTTCTTCAGCACTATCAGACCGGGTGTCCCTCTAGTACCCATGCCCTCCTCTAAGTGACTTGAATCTCAGCCTTCATGGAGGGTTGGGTATGCCCGCCAAGTCCTTACTTCCTTCACTGTCCACTCTCCTTCTGCATAGGGGTATTAGCAATTTTTTTGCACTTGGTACCTTTGGACCCCATAGACTCCTCTTAAACTCGTTTAGTAGTTAACCACCTGATACTAGTTAGGAATTCTTCCTATAAATTTCTGCTGTTTGAATTGGTACAGATTCAGTCTCCTGATTGGACCCTGACTATATTATAAAGTGGGAATGAGGCAACATAACTGGGAATGCACTTATCACTGATTTCTGACAAAGGTGTAAAAGCAATTCAATGGAGGAATGACAGCCTTTTCACCAAATGGTGCTGGAGCTGGAGCAATTAGACATCCATAGGCAAAAAATAAAGAACCTCAGCCTACATCTCACATCTTATGGGGAAATTAACTCAAAATAGATCATGGACTTAAATGTAAAAAATAAAACTATAAAATGTTTAGAAAAAAATAGTAGAAGGTCTTCAGGACCTAGGGCTAGGCAAAGAATTCAAGTTCTTAGGTTTGACACCAAAAGCATGATCCATGAAGAGAAATTTGATAAATTAGAGTTCATCAAAATTAAAAACTTTTGCTCTATAATAGATCCTTTAAAAGAGTGAAAAGATAAGCTGTAGACTAGGAGAAAATATTTGCAAACCACCTATCCAACAAATGACTAGAAGATACAAAGAACACTAAGTCATCAGTAAAATAGCAAGAGATCCAATTAGAAAATGGGCAAAGGACATGAATTCTGAAATTCTAAAAAAAAAATTAATTAAATAAGCCCATGAAAAGATGCCCAGCATTATTAGCAATCAGAGAAATGCAAATTGAAAGCACAATGAAATATTATTACACACCTATCAGAATTGCTAAAATACTATTCTCCTAAGATTAAAAAAAAAATAGTGATACCACCAAATGCTGCTGAAGATGCCGAAAAAACTATTATAAATCACTTATACATTACAGATGGGAATGTAAAATGGTGTAGCAACTCTAGAAAACTGTTGAGTGTTTTTTGTTTGTTTTTTAATCAGCATTCAACTATCATATGACCCAATAATTATACTCCTGGGCATTTATCGCACAAAAATGAAAGTTTATCTTCACACGAAAACCTGTATATGAATGTTCATAGCAGCTTTATTCATAAGTGCCCAAAACCAAAAATAACTTAGATGTTCTTCAATGGGTGCCTTTGCAAAGTAGAAATACAAAGAAATTCACGGCCTGCCGAGTGGCTCAGTTGGTTAAGAGCTCAATCAAGAGTGTGAGCTCTGAGGGGCCGGCAGAGTGGTGCGATGGTTAAGAACTGGCTTGGGACGCCAGAGGGCCCCGGTTCGGATCCCACATATGAGGGCCAGTGACGCTGCCCTCCACAGCTAAGATG
>NW_017731416.1:2915276-2924512 GCF_001890085.2 Hipposideros armiger
TGAACAGCCGTCCAGAAGCCGGCGACTGATCTGCCTCGCCCGGGAAGAGCACAATGATGGTGCCAACTTGGACCAGTGAAGCAACATCCTCCACAACTAGACTGAAGAACAAAATGACAGCAACTTGCCTGTTCCCTTTCCCCCAATTCCCCAGCACTGTTCCCATCCCCCCAATTCCCCAATAAAAATCTTAATAAAAAATAAAATAAAATAAAAAAAGAGTGCGAGCTCTGAGCAACAGGGTCGCCAGTTCGATTCCCTGCCCGAACTGAGTTGCCACTGAGCTGCCAACAGGTGGCAGGATGGCTCAGCTAAAAAAAAAAAGAGAGAGAGAGAGAAATACAAAGAAATTCTTAATTATTAGAGAGGAAAATCTACGGCAAATATTCTTCATGGTAAAATATTAAAAGTGCTTCCTTTCAAAGGGGGAGCAACACAAAGATCTCACTATTGCCACTTCAATTCAGCACAAAGCAAGGTGAGGGGTTATAAACTGATACTCAGATAAATTCGAGACATTCAAAGGGATGCATCCTCAAGGAAAGAGGGTTCTAGAGAAAAGTTTACCCATTGGCTCAGAGAAACCAGGAAAAATATCTGACTCTGTATCTGAATGGGAAAAAAAGCCTCCCTTAGAAATTCATAGCCATGAACCTAATGCATATGTAGATTTAGAGTTCAAATTTATATGACCCTTGTGGTTCAGAAACCCCCAAAGTGAGAAATTGGCATAGAAATTGGTGCTAGGCAAGTCAACTGGAGAGACATAAAATCATAGAATTAAAATGCTGGACAACAATCATACACAAGGTAGGAGAGGAGTAATCAAAGTTAAAGTAAGCTAAAACTCTTTTGTTGCTTAGGAGAAGGAAAGAGATTTTTTGGCTTTGAAATTGAATGTATGATTTCCAAACCAATAGATGAAGTAAAAGGGAATTAATACACTCAAAAAATAATAAACCACTAAAGCAATCCAATAGAAGGGGGAAAAAATAAAGAAAAAGAAAAAAAAACAAGTAGCAAAGAAATCACATGATAAATGGAAATGACAAAATAAGGCACTGACATAAATCCCAATGACAGTAATCACAATGGAAGAAGCTTACCAGTTAAAAGACAGATTGTTAGAATAAATTTTAGAAATGTAATTTTGCTCTATGTTGTTTGTAAAAGAAACTTGGAAGACATGAGCATACATACAGATAAAAATAATGGATTGCAAAACCCAAATGTCCGTAAGTTGATGAATGGGTAAACATTATAATGGTAAATTCACACGATGAAATGTTATTCAGCCATGAAAAGGAATGAAGTACTGAAACATGCTACATAACCCATATGAACCTTGAAAACATTATGCTAAGTGAAAGAAGCAAATACAAAACTCCATATGTATGATTCCACTTATATGAAATGCCCAAAACAAGAAAATTCATAGAGTCAGAGAGTAGATTTGCCAGGTGCTGGGGAAGAGGAAATGGATAGTGACAACTAATGGGTACAGTGTTTCTTCGGGGGTAAATGAAAATGTTCTGGAATTAGACAGTGGTGGTAGCTGCACAATTGTATGAATATACTATAAATCACTAAATTGTATACTTTAAAAGGATGGATTTTATGGTATGTGAATTGTATCGCAATAAAAAATACATGAAGTAAAAAATGTTAAACAATGGTTTGGAAATACAAGCCAAATACAAAAATATTTTTTTAAACTTTTCTGGTAATATTAATACTTGACAATAGACTTTAAGGCAAACAGCAGGAATTAAAGAGAGTTACTACATGATAAAGGTGGCCATTCACCAGGCAGATTAAAAAATTCTAAAAACATAGCCACAAAATGTACTCATATACAACAAGTTTGATAGTGTTACAAAGAGGAACGGACAAATCTAGCATCATGCCAGGAGATTTTAACACAGCTCTCTCGATAATTGTCTTAGCTAATAAAAATTGATAAAGATGTAGATTTGAAACACACAATAACTAAACTTAATCCATAGATACAAATAGAATCCTGCAATTATAGAAAACACATCTTTTCAAACTCACATGAAACTATCATAAAAATTAACCATGTACTAGGTACAATGCCACAAGAAAAACTTTCAACGCCACAGAAACAAAATTATAAAACATGTTCTCTGACCACAATGCAATAAAACAGAAATCAATAACAGAAAATATAACCAAAGGATCTCCATACAATTGGAGGCTTACATGTATACTTGTAAATAATTCATAGGTCAAAAAAGAAATCATCATGGGAATTAGAAAATATTTCAAATTAAGTTCTTAGAAATACATCTCTATATATTATTTGATATATATTAGAGATATATGTCAGAACTTATATGATGTACCTAAAGCAACAGAGAGAGGGAAATCTGTACATTGGAAAAAACTGCCTACATTAAAAAAGAATAGAAAGATAACATCAGAGATCTAATCATTCAGCTCAAGAAATTAAAAAAGAACAGAGTGAAACCCAAAGAAAATAGAAAGCAAAAAATTGGGTAAGAGCAGAAACTTTTTTAAATACAAAACAAATGATGTGAAGGATTAATAAAACCAAAAGCTGGTTCTTTGCAAAAAACTAATAGCATAGCAAGCCCACAGCAAGACTGAACAGCAGAGAGAGTATGAACAATATTAGGAATGAAAAAGAAGACACAGTTATCACAGATTTAGCAGTGTTTTTTAACATAACAAATTACTATGAACAACTTCATGCCATCATATGAAAATTTAAATAAAATGGGCCATTTTCTAGAAAAATGGTTTGCCAAAATGAACTCAAGAAAAATGGAAAAACTGAATCAGCCTATAAAAGAAAGCAAATCAATAGTTAATCTACTCATGAAAACAAAACTAAGAAGAACAGGCCCCGACAGTTTAAGAGGCAATTCTGTCCTTATACAAATTGGTTCAGAAAATAGAAAAGAAGGGAAAGCTCCTCAATTCATTTTATGACACTAGTAAACTCTTAAAACAAATGCCAGACAAGATCAGTAAAAGAAATGAAAATTATGGGCCAATTTCACTTACAAACAATAGAAAAACCCTAAGTAAAACTCTAGCAAATCAGAAGATAATACACCATGACCAAGAAGACCATATCCTAGTAATACAAGTGTAGACAAATTCTAATATACTAGTACAAGTCACTACATTAACACATTAAAGAAGAAAAATCTATGGTCACTTCAGTAGACACAGAAAGGCACTTGATAAAATTCAACACCCATTCATGGTTAAAAAAAAAAAAAGAACTCTTAACTAATTAGGAATAGAAGGGCACTCGCTTTGGAAATAAATCAGTTTTGATTTATTTCTAGCAATGCCCTTTGGCTGCAAACACTGACACTTGAAACCAACTGGGCAGACAAGCCTCCCAATGCTTGCCTGGCAGCATTTAGTCTGCTGCTGACCACGGACTGCTGTGTATGTCTTCTTTGCTTCTGAACAGAAATTCTTCGTGGATTCCATCCTTCCTTGCTTCACCACTTGTCATCTGCTGAATGAGGGGGGAGGGCTGAGACTTGTCTTTTGAGTTCAGAGATCAGCAGATGACATGGAACTTACTGGGACCTAAAGGCGACCTTGCACATCACCTAGAGATCTCCTGAGATTTTATCTGAAGGCCACAACTAGATGTGACCTGGTGTGTGTCCCTTGGAGAGTGGGTACTATGTTACATGCATGTGATAAAGACTGAAATACACATTTTGGTGAGTGAAAGGGCAGGTTGTGGCAAAAGCTGCCTAGCTGCTCACAACCTCATTTTTTCTTCCTTCCAGGCATAGGGGTAGATGGCAGAATCCAGCCTCTTTCGCAGTTGTGTGTGGCCACGAGACTGAGTTCCAGCCATTGGAAAGTAGGCATGAGTGGTGTGCTCCACTTCCAGGCCCGACCCATAAAATCCTCTTCCATGTGGCCCCCCATGCTCCTTCCATTTCCATGGTACCTTTAGAAGCCACATGTTGGAAAGAACCTGGGTCCCTTGTGTGATTACACAGATGGCCACCCATCACAAATATGGGATTTTGAAATTTTAGTAACCAAAAAACCATCAATTTACTTTTACTACAGACACTGAGGTTTTGAGGTCTGTTATAGCAGCTAGTATTATCTTGACTAATAGAGGTAACTGGAACCTACATGATATAGAAGGTGAAGTGTTACACTCATTCCCTTTAGAGTCAGCAACAAATCAAGAACGTTCACTGTCTCCTCACCTTTCAGTGTGGTGCTGGCGGCCATAGAAAGTAGAGTAATTTGATTGATTGATTGATTGATTGATTGATTGATTGACTGATATAGATGGGTGGATGGATGGGTGGGTGAGTTATGCAAGTATTTTATAAAGAAAATTGTATGGTTATAAAAGAAAATTAAAAGATATATAAATGATGATATATGTTATGTTCATGACTAGGAAGGCCCAATATCCTAAAGATAGAAGCTCTCCTCCAAATTTATAAATTCCATGTAATTCCAATGAAATCCAGTCAAATTCCAATGAAGCCAAGAACAGCCAAGACAATCTGGGCGGAGGGGAATGGTAGGGTTGATCTCATTAGATAAGATTTTTTATAAAGCTTTTAGTAGCTAGACAATATGGTCATATTGCTGCAGGGATGAATAAAAATACCAATGGAACTGAGTAGAATGCCCAGAAACAGACCCAGATATACATGGGAGCCAGGTATATGCCATAGAGGTAACAGTAGAAAAAAAATCAGGGAAAAAATATATACAATTCAATTAGTGTTTCTAATTATAGCTAATTGTCTTAAAACCACTAAAGATTTGCTCTCAAGATAGTTACAGCAAAACTACAAGACCTTTAGAAGAAAACATAAAATATGATTCAACTCAGAGTAAGAGAGATTTCTTAAACAAGTAACTAAGAACACAAACCCTAAAGGAAAAGATAAGTAAATTTGACATTTTATATGCAGAGGGATATATATTTGTACTTGCTTGCTTGTATGTGCACAAAGAAATTCAGAAAGGGTACATAAGAAATAAATAACAGCACTGGAGAACTGGATAGATGGGAGACAAAAGTGAAAGAAAATCATTTTATACTTATAGTATAATCAGTTTATACTTATAGTATTGTTAATCATGTGACTATATTACCTAATTTAAAAATACATTAAGTCCCTGACTTATGAACAAGTTTCGTTCCAGAAGAACATTGGTAAGTCGGATTCGTTCGTAAGTCCAACAAAGTGAGTCTTATACACCTTTGACACAAATATACAATGTAAAGCCAACGGTTGAACAATTCATGTTATAAGAATGAGCGATATCTACCATCTTTTCGCCTGGGTCCAATCTCTCAATTATTTTCACTTTTGTTTCCATGGTTATGCTTTGCGCTTCCTAGCAGTCACCTCCACATCACCACTGCTTTTCCTCTTGCTTCTGAACACCCTGGGCTCTGGTTGAGCACTGTACTACTGTACACTATCTCACTGTACAATAAGCACATAGCAGCACAACTGTGACAACGTCCAGCAGACACATGAGCTACTTCCGCAATTTGTTCACATCTACGAATGTTCATAATGCAAGGTCCATTCGTATCTATGAACGTTTGCAACTCGAATGTTCGTAAGTCGGGGACTTACTGTATTTATTTTAATGTCTATACTTCAAAAGATGGGGCCGGCTGAGTGGCTCAGTTGGTTAAGAGCTCGCTCAAGAGTTTGAGCTCTGAGCAACAGCAGTTCGAGTCCCAGCCTGAGCTGAGCAGCCGCTGAGCTGCCAACAGGTGGCAGGATGGCTCAGCTTAAAAAAAAAAAAAACACCAAAAGATACCATAAACAAAGTGAAAAGACAAGCCACGATCTCAGGCAAGATGTTTATAGTCATATAACAAAGTATTAGTATCCTAACTACACAGACAAATTCTTAACAAGAAGGCAGTCGAATAAAAATTGAACATGGAAATCACAGAAGTGAAACCTGATGGCCAATAAAAAAATGATAGGTTACTCAATTTCATTAATAATCAGGAAAATGCTATTCAAGTTTACGTTACAATATAATTTCACCCTCATAAGAGTGGCAATAATTAACAAGTCCAATAACACCAAGTGTTGATGAGCTCATGGGGAAATAGGGTCTCTTATACACTTCTAGTGGAAGTGCAAATTGGCACCACCACTTTAGAGAGCAATTTCGCAAAATCTAATTAAGTTAAAATGTGTATATCCTGTAATTCAGCAGTTCCATTTCTAAGTTTATATCCTAGAGACACTCTAGTACATATGTCAAAAAAAAAACAGTTAAAGAATGTTCATACTACCACTGTTTGTGTTTCCAAAGAATTAGAAACAACCTAAATGACCACCAGCAAAAGAACAAATAAATTGTGGTATAGTCACAGAATGGAATGTTAAATGAATTAGAGCTACATGTATTAACATGGATAAATCTCAAAAACATAAGACTGAGTTTAAGAAGAAAATTACATAAACATATGCACAGTATGATGTCATTTACATCAAGTTTTTTAAAAGTAAAAACTATTATACAACATTGCCTGTTGCTATTCCTGTGTAAGAATAGTACAAAACATACATGATAAAGACAACCCAAAAACCTATATCAGTGGTTAGCTCGGGAGTGGGAGTGAAAAGGATAGGGGGAAAGAAGGGCATATATGAGACTTCAGCTGTGTCTGTGATATCTTAATATATTTTAATCTAAGGAAAATATGGCAAGATATTGACATTTGACACAGTAGTGGATAGTAGGTGATTTGCAATATACTTCTATATACTTTTCTATATAGTGAACACTTTTTTTAAGCTAGACCAGACTATAAATTATTTCACAATCTTGAGAATGCCAATATTTATGCTTTACCATATTTCTTGTGTTTAAAAAATTAACTCATTGCTATGCTTTCTATTAAAGTGCAAATAAACAAGTATATGCCATAAATTGCAATAATCTATTCTTTACTAAAATATGGCCCTGGGTGGTGGGTATAATTTTTTAATTTTTTTTCAGCAAACAGAAATGCATTTCAAATTTCCAAAAAGGAAAGAAAAGAGGAAAAAAGTGAGGTTTCTGTTTCAAGGCCACAATCTTCTCCTTCTGCTGCAAAACCATAAGAATATTAGCAAAATCTTTAATAATAAATATACTTGTGTTCAGAACAAGAAAGGAAACTGTTGTTGACGACAAAATATAAGGAGTCCCCGAAAGACAGAAAACAGAGAGAACTAAAAAACTGCAGAAGAATGCCTTTAGCCAGAATAAAAAATAATTCAGTTGCCCTCTCCAACACCACCCCCAAAAAAGAGTGGAAAAACAGAAGATGTTTCATGTTCATGGTAGAAACCCAGAGCCAGATCAGGCCTGGGTCAGTGGTGACTTATAGGGGCACCTATCAGTGGTTACACCGATGTCACCACCATTCCACCACCACCCCCAGTAGGCCAAACATCAGCCTGAAGATGTCTGCCCTCAGGGAGGAGCAGTGAATGTGGATGCTTAGGTAAGAGAGACAGGGTTCTATCCCAAAGAGACAGCTAGGGAAAGAGAACAAGGCTCACCCATGCCCACATCAGCCCCCCGGATATCCTTCTCTGCAGCAAAAGTGGTGACTCCCTCTCATTTCTACAAATGGATTGTACAAACAGCAGACACACACTAAGGGACCCTCAGCTAAAAATCAGTGCACAATGATTCATCACCGAACATCAACACCATGAGAGACACACTTAGCAAACAGGAGAGCTAAGTCAAAGGAAATAGAATAATTAGGACAGGAATTTTTATCATATGAATATTTTATATACTTAGAAAAATATGAGGATAGCATATTCATTAAATAAAAATAGGTTATTACAAAAGCACATCTGTTAACTGAGGTATAATTGACATACAATATTATATTAGTTTCAGATGTACAACTTAATGATTCAATATTTCTATATATTGCAAAATGACTACCACAAAAAATCTAGTTAACATCCGTCACCATACGTAGTTACAAAATTTTTTCTTGTAATAAGAACTTCCAAGATCTACTCTCTTAGCAACTTTCAAATATACAATATGCTATTATTAACTATAGTCACCATGCTGTACATTACATTCCCCTGGCACCCGTCTTAATAAAAATCAAACTGTTGATATTAAAAGGACTCAATAAAAGAGCTAAGTTGCAGAATAAACACATTTAAGGAATGAATTGGAAGCCAGACACTCTTCCACAAGAGGGTACCAAGGACAGAAAGAAACTAGATTAAAAAAATAGTGAGGAAAAAATAGAGGGAAGAAAAATAAACATTAAATATCTCCCACAACTGAAGATATGTGTCCACAGAATGAAAGTACCCACTGAGTGTTAAATAAATCACACACACACACACACACACACACACACACACACACACACACACACACACACACACCGGCCCTACCAGATATAAAAACACACTATAAAGCCTCTATGATTAAAACAGTGGGTACTGTGCACAACTAGACAGAAAGACCAATGGAACAGAAAAGACAATCTAGTCATGGGGATGTAAAGTATAGAGAATTTAGTCAATAATATGGTAATAACTATGAGTATGTATAGTGCCAGGTGGGTACTAGTCTAGTCAGGGGGATCACTTCTTAAATTATATAAATGTCTAACCACTATGCTATACACCTGAAATTAATATAAAATAATACTGAATGTCAACTATAATTGATAAATTTAAAAGAGGGGGAAAAAGGAAGGGGAATACGAGGTTCAAATTTCCAGGTATAAAACAAATAAGTCATGGGGATGTAATGCACAGCATGGGGAATATAGTCAATAATATTGTGATAGCATGGTAACGGTGTCAGATGTCAGATGGTTGCTGGACTTACCATGGTGATCACTTCTTTAGGTATGTAAATGTTGAATAACTATGGTGTACACCTGAAACTGATATAATGTTGTATGTTAGCTATATTTTAATAATAATCTTTAAAAGCAATAAAATAAATTTTTAAAAAGAGACAATCCAGAAATATGAAAATTTAGTTTACATTAAGGGGGTATCTCAAATCAGTGGGGAAAAGATGGGCTTTAAGGAAAAAATGGTGTTGGGGGCCGGCCGAATGGCGCAATGGTTAAGAACTGGCTTGGGACACCAGAGGGCCCCGGTTCGGATCCCACATATGAGGGCCAGTGACGCTGCCCTCTACAGCTAAGATGCTGAACA
>NW_017731416.1:2924692-2951152 GCF_001890085.2 Hipposideros armiger
GCAAAAGGACAGCAACTTGTCTGTTCCCCTTCCCCAATTCCCCAACGCTGTTCCCATCCCCCAATTCCCCAATAAAAATCTTTAAAAAAAAATGGTGTTGGCACATGAGATAGTCATAGAGAAGATAAAACTGGGTTACTTCCTTATACCAAAGCCCAGGATAAATTCCAAACAGATCAGAGGTCAAAAATTAAAAGTGAAGCCATATTAGTATTGGGGGGGGTGGGGAAGCATGGTTGAATATCCAGAATGATTGAAAAAAGTGGGGAAAACTTTCCTTACTATGGACTCAAAATCCAGACTTAAAGAAAAAAAAAAAACATAAATTTGAGTACAAGAAAGTAAAACTTCTACACGACAAAAAAAAAAAATCAATGGCTCCTGGCACTAACCAATGTTTATATAGTAGGAAAAGAAAGACAGTATCATAATGATCTCAGAATATACCTAATAAGAAATGTGCAAGAAATAGTACAACTATAAGATTTAACTAAAGGATAATAAAAAATGATCTAACTGATGAGAGAAACCATTTTTGAGACTGGGAAGATTTATTATAATAATATTGTCAATTCTCTCTCAAATAATCTATAAATTCAATGTAATTGCAATTGTACTGTCAACAAGATTTTTCAAGGAATTGCATAAGGTGATTCTAAAATGCATATGAAAATGTAAATATAAAAATTGTACAGCCACTTTTGAAGACAGTTTGAGTTTCTAATAAAACTAAACATATGAGTACTCTTGCCAAATGATCCAGCAATTGTGCTTCTTGGTATTTACCCTTAGGAACTGAAAGCTTATGTCCAAACAAAAACCTGCACACAGATATTTATAGCAGCTTTATTCATTGTTGCCAAAACTTGGAAGCAACCAAGACACCCTTCAGTAGGTGAATGGATAAACTGTGGTACATCCAGACACTGAAATACTATTCATTGCTTAAAAGAAATGAGCCATCAAGCCATGAAGAGATGTGTAAATACCGTGAATGCATATCACTAAGTGAAAAGAGCCAATCTGAAAAGGCTACATACTGTATGATTCCAACTACGTGACATTCTGGAAAAGGCAAAACCATGGGCACTGTAAAAAGATCAGTGATTGCCAGGGGTTAAGAGGGAGAAAGGGATGAACAGATAGAACACAGAGGATTTTTAAGGCAGTGAAAATACTCTGTATGATACAGTAATGATAGATCCATGTCATTATACATTTATTCAAACCCATAGAATGTACAATGCCAAGAGTAAACCCTAATGGGAACTGCAGCCTCTGGATGATAATGATGTATCAGTGTAAGTTCATCAATTGTAACAAATTGATCACTCTGGTGAGAGATGCTGATAATGGGAAAGTTGGGAGCAGGAAATATATAGAAAATCTCTACCTTCCCCTCAGTTTTGCTGTGAACCTAAAACTGCTATAAAAAGTTTCTCTTAAAAAATATATTGCCTTAATAAATTTTTTTAATTTTAAGTGTAAACTTAAAATTCAAAATTCAAAAAAACAAGTTTGAAAAAGAAAAAAGAAGGAGCATGCCCTATCAAATATCTAAACATATACAACGATAGGAATTAATACTGCTTGTGTTAGAGTAAGGATAGATGAGAAGAATGTCCTTGAAAGCTCAGAAGTGGAGCCATGTGTATACAGAGGCATTTCAAATTGGGTGGGAGGAAATGGAACCTTTTAACTATTGAGTCAAATGATTCCCCATTTGGGGAAAAAAATAAAATTATGTCCCTACACACTATTTTCAGAGAGACAAAAGATCTAAACATCCCCCAATAAAAGTCAAACCATTAGAAGAAAATGTGAAGTTAGAAAAGTCTTCTTAAATCACAACCATATATTTACATAAATTAAAAAATGATTGGGCCGGCCAAGTGGCACGTTGGTTAAGAGCTGGCTTGGGATGCCAGCTCTGAGCAGCAGAGCCCTGGTTCGGATCCCACATGAGGACCAATGACACTGCCCTCTGCAGCTAAGATGCTGAAAAACAGCTCGACCTGGAGCTGGGCTGCCGTGAGTCGCCAGTGATGGCATAGGCTGCAGACCCTATGGCAGACCCTATACCCAGTGGGCTGCCATAAGCTACCGTGTGAGGCCGGCAGCCAGCATGAGTGACGGGCAGCTGATATGAGCTGCCAAGAGCCGCTGTGAGTGGCCGTCCAGAGGCCGGCGACCGATCTGCCTCACTGGGAAGAGCGCAATGATAATACCAACATGGGCCAGTGAAGCGACGTCCTCCACAACTAGACTGAACAACAAAAGGACAGCAACTTGTCTGCTCCCTTCCCCCGATTCCCCAGCGCTGTTCCCCCTCCCCCAATTCCCCAATAAAATCTTTTTTTAAAAAAGATAAATTTAACTAAATAAAATGTAAAAATATGAATGCAAAAACAAAATAAACAACATGAAAAGTCATGCCACATGCTAGAGAGGACATTTGTCATACAAAGCACTCAGCCTACATGACGATCTCTTAGGGAAAAAATAACCCAATAGAAAAATTAGATAGACAGGTAATTCATGAAAGAGAAAAAAACACATCGACAATAACAAGAAAATACGTTATCTGTTCCTTGCCTCTTCCAGCTTTAACCTACCACGGGCTAGCTGACCCCAGTTTCCTTGGTGTGAAATGAGTTAATAATAACTATCCAATAGGGTTGTTGTGAGAACTGAATGAGTTAATACATGTAAAGCTTGCAGAACAATGCCTGGATATAGTAACAGCTCAAGAAATAGCATCTGCTACTAGTAGTCATAATAATAGTAGTACTGAAGGATTTTCTAAGACACAAAAAGCCCAAACCATTAAAAGAAGATTGATTTGAAAAATTCAACTCCATTACCATTTAAATTATCTATATAATAAAGACCTCTATAAATAAAGTAAAATGATAAACTTCAGACTGGAAGAAGATATTCGCAATGCACAAATAAAGATTAGAATCTACAATTATAAAAAATTCCTGTAAATCAATAAGAAAAAGACAACCCTATTTTAAAAAACAGGCAATAGATTTAAACAGGCAATTCACAGAAAGGGAATATAAATGGCCAATAAATATGAAGCGATGTTTAACATAACTAGTAATCAGGGAAATGCATTTAAAACTGCAGTGAGATGCCACTTCACTTCTATTAGGTTGGCAAAATATGAAAATGTCTAACAATGTACCAATGAATGGTAAGGATAGACAGAAATGGTGAGAGGATAGATGGCTACAACTGATTTGGAGCTCAATCTAAGCAATGTTTATACCTCATTTCATCAAATCTGAGACAACACTGATTACAAGATGCATCATTATTTTGTGTACCAATAAAAGAGTAACGCTGTCAAATCGTAAGAAATCGTGAATTTCAGAGATGTTAAAATAGGAAAAAGGCACATCTCAGACTATATGAAATACAGTAATAGAGGAAAAAATGGGAACAACCTAAATGCTTATTCATCAGAGAAATGGCTCAATTAGATGTGCTATACATTCATACCATGAAATTCTTATGGCAGTTAAAAGGAATAGATCACCAAAAAAGATATCATTGAGTATAAATAGCAAGATGCAGAATCATATCAAACAGTAAGACATTAATGCGCACACACACACACACACACACACACACACACACAAAATCATACCAGACTTGTAAAAATTACCTTTTGTGGTAGATGGATTGCATCAATGTCTCTATTTTTCTATACTTTCCTGAGTCCATGTCCTTTTGTAGCGTCTGCCCATACTGGCTCTGGTCTGGGCTATGTGAATTGCTTTGGCCAACAGGGAAGTAGAAAACTTGACACAAGCAAAAGCTTGAATAAACACTGAAGGTGTTGCCTTATCGACCCTCTCAGCTAGACAAAGGGGAATCTAGGAATACCCTAGTGGAAGAATAAGTGGAAGAGAGCAAAGTGGACCTAGTCCAGGCCATCCAGACCAACCAGACCACAGCCATGCTACCAGGTGGCCCCAATCAATTAAACTACCCAGGCAACCTGAGGACTCATGGACAAATGGTGTTTCTTTAAAGCTACTAAGTTTTGGGGTCATATGTTAAGAAATAGGATAGTATTCACAAGAAACATAAGCCTTACTTGTAATTTTCCTTTTAAAAAAAGATGAATAAGATATAGATCCATTTATGTGATTAAAGATTCACTTTTTAAAGTGGCAAAAGCCACACACAGGTAATTCTTAAAAGAGTAAATACAAATGCCAAAAACCTATGAACAGATGCTCAGCCTCAGACAAATGCAGATTAAAAGAGGATGATTTACTTTCGCTCATCAAATTGGCAAAAAAGCAGAAGTTTAATGACATTAAATATTTACAAAGGTATGGGGAAATGAACACAGAAGTGCTGGTGGAAATATAAGCTAATATAGCCTCGTTGTTCATGTCTGAATGCTCTAACACCAGAAATTTCAACTTTGAGTATCCATTCAGAACCAAAAAGCACCAAAAACATTGTTACCTCCCAACCACACTTCCCACCAAACTAACATGCAACTCTCAAAATAAAAAATAGACACAAAGAGGCAATTTACCTAAAAAGGTATATACAGATGGCAAGTAAGCACATGAATAGATGTTCACCGTGGTCAGGTATAAGGGGAAACACAAATTAAGACCACAATGAGCTATTACTACATACTAGAACAGTAAGGTAAATAGTTAACATTGTCAAATGCTGACTAGGGTGTAGAGAAATTGTCTCTCTCATTCACTGCTGTTGGGAACGTGAAACGGGACAGCCACTCTGGAAAGCAGTTGGCAGTTTCTTTAAAAACTAAAAATATATTTATTTTATGACCCAGCAATTACATTTGACTGAGCAATCCTAGAGAAATAAAAACTTATATCCATATAACACTTCTACATGCTTGTTCATAGCAGCTTTATTTATAATAGCCAAACATTGGAAACAACCAAAACCTCCCTTCACAGGTGAATGGTTAGACCATGATATGCATGGAACACTTATCAGTGAAAAAGGAAGAACTACTGATTCACACAACAGCAGCACGCAGTGGGTCTCAAGGATGTTACGCTGTGTGAAAAAGCTAATCTCAAAAGGTCACATACTATGAGAGTCCATTTACATAACATTTTCAGAATGACAAAATTCTAGAGATGGAAAATAGATTAGTAGTTGCCTGGCCGGCCGAGTGGCTCAGTTGGTTAAGAGCTTGCTCAAGAGTGCGAGCTCTGAGCAACAGGGGTGCAGTTCAATTCCTGGCCCGAGCTGAGCCACTGCTGAGCTGCCAACAAGTGGCAGGATGGCTCAGCTAAAAAAATAAAATAAAAAGAGTGGATGTAGATTAGTAGTTGCCCAAGGTTAGAGATGGTTGAGGAAAGGGGAATGGATGTGCCCATTCACAAGTAGTAAGAAGGAGATCTTCACAGTCATAGAATAGTTCTGTATCCTGATTGTAATAGCGTTTACACAAATCTACACAACTGACAAAATGACAGAACTATACACACACATTGTACCAATGTCAGTTTCCTGGATTTGACATTGTACTAGGATTACATAAGGTGTAATCATTGGGGAAAACTGGAGGAAGGATACGCCGGACCTCTCTGTACTATCTTTGCAACTTCCTGTGCGTTGATAATTATTTCAAAATAAAATGCTTTAAAAATAAAAATTAATATTTAAAATACTAAGCCATAACATAAAATGTATATGCTAAAATAACTTCTAGATTTTTCGGATTGCAGAATTGTTAATTATGTCGTCAAAAATGAACTCGTCATGTTTGGATGTCCCGGCTGGGCAGAGTGGCGGTCAGACACATGTTCACTCAGTCTTCCTACATGATAACCTAGCCAAGCGGTGCTTTTCAAACTGAAGGTTGAGATCCAGTCGTGAACTGTGAAGTTAGTGCCAAGCAACCAGCATTGACTTTGAAGGAAATAGAATAAAGTTGCCCCAAAAAATATCAGAGTGCAACAGGTGTAGTAAGCACACGCATAATTTCTTAAAATTTTTGTGTAAATTTTATATGTGGGGGTGTACTCTGGATCACTACATTAAATGTATTTCTTACTGGAGATTACCAAAGATACTTTTACAAAACACTGTTCTAGAACAACACTTTCCCATGTGCATATGGGAGCACATTCAACGCATCCTCAGCTGGCCATTGGGTAAGAGGAAAATAGGGAACTTAGACATCCAACATCAACAGGGAAATGGCTAAATAAATGTGTGGTCACACCAGGGCATCCCATTGGATTCATTTTCTGTGACTCTTGTAACAAATTTCCACAAACTTTGTGAGTTAAAACAACACAAATGTATTATTATTATTTTATAAAGTTCTGGAAGTCAGAAGTCTAGTGTGGGTCTTGCCAGACTAAACCCAAGGTGTCTGCAGGCTGTGTTTCCTTCTGCAAGCTCTCGGGGAGACTTCATTTCCTTCTCATTCAGTGGCTGGCAGAATTCAGCTCCTTGCAGTTGGAAAACAGGTTCCTTTTCTTGCTGGCTATACACAGGAGGCCATTGCCAGTTTCTAGAGGTCCTTGGTTCATGGCCACCTTACTCCATCTTTAAAAGCAAGCAACCGCAGGTCCTTCTCATATCACATCTCTCTTACCTACCCTTCTGCCTTCGTCTTCCCCTGTTAAGGACTGGTGATTAGACTGGGCCCACCCTGGTAATCCAAAACAATCTTTCCATCTCAAGGTCCTTACCCCTTAATCACATCTGCAAAGTCCCTTTGCCATGTAAGATGACGTGTTCACAGGTTCCACGGGTTAAGATGTGGCTACCTCTGAGTAAAGGAGAACTTTATTCTGCCTACCACAACCATGAAGCCGTTGTTAAAAATGAGGTGGACCTCTGGGTACTGATATGGCTAAATTACCAAGATATTTTGTTAAGGGAAAAAAACAAGTCATAGAATGATATGTAGTATATTGCCTCTCATGCTTTTAAAAACGCACATAGACACAAAATGCTTCACAGATAACCACATGCACACAAATGCTACGGATATTCCATGGGTTCATACGTAGGTATGCAGATACACAGAATAAAGGTCTGGGAGGATATACACCAAACTAATAACCATGGCACCTCTAGAAAGGTGAGGAAGGAACCAAGACTGGAATGGTCAAAGGGAACCTCAGTCTTATTTAGTATGGTTTTCCTTTTCAAACATGAGAATAGATTCATGCATGTATTATTCAGTAATTAAAATTATATTTTAAAAATAATACCAAAGTTCTTAAACTATTCTTCAACTACTCTGAGGGGCCACGTATAGATTGATTCTCTTATTGTACTCTGCATCAATAAGTCAAGGTTTTGAAAATCTTATTTCATATAAACAAAGAAAAGAACGAACCAGGGAAAACAGCTCGAGAAACATATTTATTCTTCCCCTGTCTGACAGGTGTCAGCCAGCGCTAAGTGTTCAGTTTCTGTGGTTCCAGCACCTCAAGAGTGGGCCTGAATGGTTAAGCCATGAAAGCAGTCCACTGCCATCCTCGGCCGAGGTAAAAGATGCCTTCCATGTTCAACGCTGTGCCCCAGTTTGGTCAAATGCAGCTCTGCCAAGAGCCCCTACAGATCTCTGCCTGGTCCAGAGGAGCAAGGCACACATTGCCCATGGGCCTATTGACTACTCCAGGTGGGTCTGGGCCAAGGGATCCCAGCACCTCTTCAGAGGGAGAATCCACAAAGGATAGAATGGACACACAGAGGCCAAGAAAGGAGCTGGAGAATACTTGGCTTCTAGCCTAAGAACTTGCTCTACCCCCAGCTCTACCTCCTTCTACACTTAGAGAAAAAGCCGCATTTTCCCCAGGCCATGGACCCAGAGGCAAATGCCATTGCCTCTAATACCCTGCAAGACGGGAAGGGTCACTTTACCTCTTATACACAGAATCCAATTCCAGACCTCGGCCCTGAGCATAACCCCCAGATTTCTACCAAGATGTCTGCAGATTAAGGGTCAAGAGAATGCCTGGGACCTGGGAAGGGCAGTGACCCCAGGCCCCAATGGCAACAGTGCAAGGCACCCATTTGCCCCACCCTCCCATCCCAAACCCCTAATCCCCTGCTGTCCCCCTAATCTTCACCCCTATCCAATGGCTTGATTTGGATCATTTGTTCTCAGTTTCGCCCACTCATAAGGGAAACCCCACGCCCTTCCAGACTAAATGAGTTACAGAGGAAGAAAAATTCTTTCTTAAGAGATTGTCCAATGGGAAAGCACACTTTAGTAGGCAGATGTGGGGGTCTAGTGTTGTTATACCATATATCAAGCACCAGCACCATACACACACATCCTTCTGTAATTCTGTCCACAAATAACCCTGTGCAGTAGGCTGTGTAGGTCTGACATGGGTCAGAGACTGAGCCAGAATTTTGACCCCAAATTTTTGAAAGTCTGGCACATAACCCAAACGTTATAATGAAAAAAAAAGTGATAAATTTGACTACATAAACATTAAAATGTATCTATGAATCAAAAATTAAAAAGTTGAAAAACTTGCAAAATATATATAGCAACATGTACAAAAAGAACTAATTTATCAAGACTCACAAAAAACAGTAAGAAAAACTCAACTTAATAGGAAAATGAACAATAGATGTGAATGGTTTACAGAAAGAAAAAAAAACATACAACAGGCCAATTTCCATTGCCTATTTTCCTACTTCCTTGCCTGTACTGGTTTCAGCTGGATGACGTCCACCAAACTAAAAAATTCATATACCCTTTGACCTAGTAGTTCCACTGCTAGGAATTACTCTCCAAATTTATTTGCAAAGGTTCCCCCCAAGAAATAGATATAAAGTCATTACAGCATTGCTTATAAGAGCCAAAAACTGGAAACAAAAGTGACCATCAATGGGACTAATTCAATATAGTATATTCATTCAAAGACCACTATGCAGTGATGAAAAAGGGTGGACTAGATCTGTATATACTGAGAAGACAGCTTGCCAGGCTAAATTATTATTGTTTGAAGAAAAAAAAAGTATAGAAAAGTATAATCCTTTTTGAGTTTTAAAAAAGAAAATATAGATTCATATATGCAAGTCTGCATAATTTTCCCCAAGGGGGTCCATAAGAAACTATAACAATAGTTATCTGTGAGAAGACAGTGGGGGCAGAAAGCACAGAGCTTTTTCATTTTTCCCTTTTTGCCGCTTGAGTTTTCTGACCTTAAAAATGTTTTGTTTTTCACAACATCAATGACATTTTTCTGGGTGGGAATATTATGGCCTATTATTTTTCTTCCCTACACTGAAAGAAGAATAATCTGTTTAAGAATGTAAATATATAATGGGGAGAGATTTTGAAGGCGGAGCTGACACCTAGCAGCACCTGCCTGTGAGCTGTGCTCTGCTGAAATCTCAGGCCAGGAGCTTCTATCCCACTCACAGGAGCCCGCCCTCTTTACTTGTGGCACCTCTAGGCCCACTCCCCCGGCTCTGGCCCTCAGGCAGCACAATCATTACTTTGCACCAACCCTGCCTGAGAAGGGCCAAAATGCCAAGAAAGAACCTTCCAAAATGATTCTGCCCAGACTGAAGGCAGCCCAAAGAGAACTCATGCCTCATGCAAACAGAAGCACGTTGTCTTCCTAGCTAAGGAACTGGCCTCCCTCCCTCCATGCCTGGTGCCAGGACTCTGACCGCGAAGATGAGCCGTCAGTCACAACACTGTACATGGGCTCTTCCAGGCAGGGCGAAGGGCCGGGGCCAGCACACACCATTTAAGGAGTACCAGAGACATCGGACCCCTTGGGGTCCCCTTGCTTATCTTTGGTAAGTGTAAAATCCGTGCCTGAAATCCCAGTTCCCTTTGAAGACACTCATCAGCTCCTTGAGCACTTTCCTTACTCCAATTCCACGCTCTGATTGTGATACCTAAATTGATTTTTCTGGAAATTACAGGTATTAGCTGAAGCTCCAGGCTCCCTTGCATCAGGCTGAACTCCAGGTGTGATGTCGGTTCCGGAGCTCACAGGCCTGCTGCCTGCCTGGCCTGCATGTGGCACTTGAATGGAATTTGAATATCAAATCTGCATCTCCCGCCTCAGACATGAGCCCCAAAGGAATCTGTCTTAATTATTTATGCTTCCCTTGTTTTCAGCTTCTGGGGCTGGGAAATTTTTCTTTCTACACATAATAGTTTTACAAATGCTAGAAGAAAGCACTGGTGTCTCTTGCCCTTTCCCACCCCATGCATAAATATCCTCCATCTGGGCAACCTCGTTAACTCCTGGCAGTGGCCAGGCACCAGCACATGGGCTGGGGCTTTTTGAGTGAGACAGAAGGCCTGAGAAATTCACAGTCCAGAGAGAGGGATGAGACACAGAAGAAATGTGAGCTGAGGGGCCTCAAGGTGGGGCTTATCCCACAACAGGGCACAAAAGGGACCCAGCAGCCCCACCAGAGGAGAGTTTGGGGCTAAGAAGACTGATCCCTACAAGCCTCTCTGCTCTGGAAGCTCTGGCTTCATGTCAGGGCTCATGAGCCCAAGGCTAGTGCCCCTCAGAGTCACGGACAAGGACATTGAGAAAAATGGGGCCTTTCTGGTTGAACCAATCCTCTGCCTGAAGTTTCGCCCCTTTGCTCTCAGATACCCTACCTGAGGAAAAAAAGGGGCCTCCAACAGGAAAACAGGTGTGCCTGAGGCTGTTTTTTTTGAGCCAGAGAAGCTGAGAAGGGGCTGGCACAGGCCAATACAGAACTAGAGAGGAGGCAGGGGACACAGACGAGGAGAAGGGCCAAGCCAATGTGGTCATCCCCTTGAGGGAGACTGGGAAAGCTGCTGGCACAGGAAACTCGGGAAGGAAACGGGGCAGAGAATTGCTGTCTCTGCACAGTGGCTGGCCTCTGGCCCAGTGATCACCTTCTCTTCTCTGGGATTAGAGTTGGCCAGGAACTTCAATCCCTGCCATAGCTCCTAACTCGAGGTCAGACACAACCCCTGTGAGAGTGAGGAACAGCTCTCTCTGGTCACCCCAAGGTAGGTGACCAGCCATTCTGGTTTGCCTGGGACTGAGGGGTTGCCTGGGACGTGAGACTTTTGGTGTTAAAATCAGCTAAGTCCAGAGCAAACCTGAACAACCTCCATGGGTAATCCAGAAACACAAGACTCAGAGCCACTTCTCAGGGGTGAATCTGTCACTCGTCTCTTCAGCTCTCATAATGCCAGAATTTACTGAATCACAGGGCCCAAGTCAAGTGGCTCACAGTGCAGGACCCCAGAAATGCCTTCACTCTGGGGTCCAAGTCCTTCTTTGCAAATACAGTGAGGCTGCCTCACTCTGAGAAAAGATGATGAATGTAACACCCAACAAAATTCCTGGGCTCTGTGTGGCTTTGGATCCTCTGCCTCTCTGGCCCCAGTGCCCAGCCCTGACCATAGAGGAAGGGATTGAACCATCAGTGCCCTCCGGTGCTGTGATCATAGCTTTACGGATATTCCCTTAGGGATGGGAGGTTGCCTTAACACAAAAAGGGCAGAGTTCTAGGAAGCTAAACGCAAAAGCAAGTTCGTAGAGACAGCGTTCCTGAGCAACCAGAAACGTTTCTGGTGCCTTTGCAAACCCCACAAGAGGCTAGGTACCTCTATAGACTTGGGTCCAGGTGGAAGGGAAAAGCCAGTGACTGGGTGCAACTTCTTTCCAAGTCAAGAACATTCTCTAAGCTTTGGCAAAGTGACCCACAATGAGCCTACACTGCCACACAAGGCCCCCTTTTCCCACTAAGGACCAGGGCATGGCTCTGATACCAGAAGGAAGGTTCTGACACAGGGGACTGGAAAGCCAGACACACGCACACCTGCCACCAGCTCCTCAAATCCAGGGATACGCCCGTGGGAACCAATGAAGGCAGGCAGACACAGGTTTTTATAGATGAGCAGCCATGTTTCTGTTGTGAGAGTTATTGTGAAGACCACTGTGGGCCCTAATAGATTCCATAACCAGAATTCCATTTGTTAACCAGCCAGGTGTTACACAAGAAAATGTCCCTGTGGCTACTGGGCAATTGAACATCTTAACCTTCAGTTCCACTTTACTAGAGCAAGTCACACTGTGTTGATTTAATGCATGAACACATAAGGGAGAATAAGATGAAATATGGAAATATTAGTCAAGATAAATAAGATTTACAAAGTTAGCTAAACTAGATGGGGATCTCACTCTTCAAAACTTTTTCTACTTCAGCTCATTTTAATTATCTTTCTTTTTCTCACTTATTTTAAGAAAACTAGCTACTGAGGCTTTTGAGAGGAAACACTATTCCAGATGCACAATGGAAAAAAGAAAAAAAAGGGCCGGCCAAGTGGCGCGTTGGTTAAGAACTGGCTTGGGACACCAGAGGGCCCCAGTTCGGATCCCACATATGAGGGCCAGTGACACTGCCCTCTACAGCTAAGATGCTGAACAACAGCTCAACCTGGAGCTGGGCTGCCGTGGGTCGCTGGTGACGCATGGGCTGCAGTCCCCTGCTGCAGTGGGTTGCCATGGGCTACTGTGTGTAGCCAGCAGCCAGCGTGAGCGGCCAGCAGCTGCCATCCAGAAGCCGGCGACTGATCTGCCTCACCCGGGAAGAGCGCAATGATGGTGCCAGCTTGGGCCAGTGAAGCAACGTCCTCCACAACTAGACTGAAGAACAAAACAACAGCAACTTGTCTGTTCCCCTTCCCCCGATTCCCCAATAAAATCTTTAGAAAAAAGAAAAAGAATTCCATGACTAACCAGCAAATCAGTTTCAATTGTCCCGAGGAGGGGAAATATTTGTGGAAATGATGGACATTTCAACGGCAATTGCCAACCATCCTTCAGACTTCTCTAGAATCTAATGAAGATAAAAG
Organism: Hipposideros armiger; assembly: GCF_001890085.2. NCBI lineage: Eukaryota > Metazoa > Chordata > Mammalia > Chiroptera > Hipposideridae > Hipposideros > Hipposideros armiger. The sequence goes on from NW_017731416.1 coordinate 2,937,561, forward strand.
TGAGAGAGTGAGACCCTGGAAGGCAAAACATGAGGGGAGTTTGATAAACATTGCATCTTATTTCCACTGACAATTTCCTAACTCCAAAAGAGCCAAACCTCTGTGGCAGCTCTCTCATGGAATCTCATGGGATCTCTCTCTCACAGGATCTATAACCCTGGGTGTCTGGATCTCCAAGCACTTTCACCACAAGCAATTCAGAGCTGTGCAGTTCCCGCATCCTCTTCCATGCAGCCTGAACTTCTCCACATCCAGCAGGGCAGTGAGAGAACTTTCAATAGCACAGTGAGCGGTAGTAGCATGGGTATGAGACCAGGAAAAGCGTCAAGTGAGCAAACAAATGGCAGAGCCTAACTTCCAGGCCCAGCTCTCCACCTCTACCTCTTCTCACCCGGGGTTTTGCTTGTGTGCTATCAAAACCAGCAGGACTGAGACAGAGCGGAGCGGGGACAGTGCCGGCAGACACTTTAATAACCAACTTCTGATGGATCCTTGGAGCTCAGAGAGCAACTTCATACTCACAGGGCTGCTGGCCAGCCCATCCTCACACCATTAGCTGAAGAAGGGTATGCAATTGCTGCCAGATGACTATCTCCAGGCCTCTGGGTTATCTGCCCATTAAATCCAATTGCTAATAAAGAGGCTTTAATGTAGAGTATGAATCTTTGAGCAGTAACTGTTTACCTCAGGTTTTTGTACTAAGTAACCCAAAATGAATCTCTAAACAAAAGAACATCTGTCACAGCAGCAGCTTTAGTCAATATTAGACAGCTGGGCCAATCCCAGGCCAATCCCAAGCATAGAGAAAGCTTCTTGGACATGCACATGGACACACACGGACACGGACATGGACAGACAGACAGACACACACACACACACACACACACACACGTGCATGCACAGCACAAGCAACCTTCCACTGAGGAGTGTACAGTTGATAACACAGGGTCACCCAATCTTGCCACAGGAATGTCCCTTCTCACCTGCCCCAACCACATACAGAACCCTTAACTACACCAAACATTTCTCGTTTTTTTCATGGCCACACTGTCCAACACTTCCCCAAAGGAAGCATAGAGTTGGCTGGGATACCCTCCTAAAGTGCTTTTGTTGGGCTGAAGACTAATTTACTCTCAGAATCAGAATCTTTGAAGATTCTACTCTGGGAATAAGAGAGATTATAGAGACCAGAGTCTGTCTGGTAGCACATGAGAGACTGGCGTCCAAATTCAATGTGTTGGGGATTCCAAATGATAACTGAACTAAAAGTATACGTATCCTATATTTAACATTTATGATATGCCAGGTCTGGGGGGGGAGCACTGGCTTTATTTCATTTCATTTTCACAGCCACTCTAGGAGGCTGGGGTTGTCCTCTCCAATTTATACAGGAGAAAACTGAGGCCCAAAGAAGCAAGTGACATGCTCAAGGTCACAGAGCTAGTATGTGAACAAACCTGGATTTAAATCTAGCTCTGTCTTAATCACTAAGTGCATTCTAGCAGCTACAAAATTATACATACATGCATCTACGATAGGCATGTGAGAGGACACATTAAGCGAAAATAGATGTGGGAGGCCATGACTTTCCTAAGCCAGATGTCGTTCCTCTGTAATACCATTGGACACTGTTGGTCACGCTTCTTCCACAGGCCCACTTGACCTGTGACCTTGCAGCCTCACCAAGAACTTTCCCAAGATACCTGGCATTCTCTTGGTGCTTTGCATGGATTTCCTTATGCAAGCTCCAAGCCTAAAACACAGTATTTTTGTAATGATTATCTTGACCACCATAAGAAGCACATAACAAGGCAGAAATAGGATATCTCTGTTTCAAGCTGAAACAACACTTGTGGGTTTAAGAAAATTAAAATCCACTTTGCTTAGTCTACCAATGCCGGCAACAGGAAGGAAGCAGACCTATGATGCACACAGCCCTCGAGTGTAGCCAGGAATTCCTGCTGAAGAGAAAACCTTAGGACGAAACAAGGAAACTGAGTCCTGACCTTAAATCATATTAATTTCAACGAACACCCATTTCCACACAACACATCTCCCCCTCAAGGGGTCAAGGTCCTCTGAGCAGGGGACATCCGCAGCTGAGGGTGGGCAGGGCCTCTTGCTGCTCTAAGGTCCCACCTTTTGGCCACTTCTCCACACACCCTCCATACACACCTACTTCCCCAGGAGTCTATGTATTTGGGCATCCCTTTGAGCACAGGAACCAGAGGAAACACAAGGCAGGAGCCAGTGAAAGCAGGCAGCGAAGAGACTGCGCACTGATTCTTTCAAAGGCTGGGAAGTGTGGAAGGGATTCACACCACACTTCCCAAATATATATTATGGTGCTGATGTTGGGGCTACAGCTGAGTGGGACCTGTCCTCACACAACCCACGAGTGAGTGGGGCAGATGGGCAAGTGAACAGACACTGACAGCCCAGTGTGATCAAAGCCGTGACACAAGGTGTACAGGGAAGGCAAGAGGTCATCAGACCCAGCAGAGGAAAGGGTCGTGGCAGAATGAGGGAAGGCTTCCTGGAGGAACTTCTAAACCAAGACTTGAAGAATTAGAAGTTAGCTTGGCAAAGTAGAGGAAACAGTACCGGAGGGGGGGCGGTAGCGGGGGTCCCTGAATGAAGGACCAGCATGTCTAGAGAAAAAAGAAGCTGCTGCAGCTGGCATGCAACATGCGCTCCATCCAGAGCCTTGACAAGATGAGGAGCAGAGCAGAGAGCTGGCACAGCCTTGGCAAGGGAAGCTGCCGAGATCCTGCCTTCTCTGAACACACCCTCCTTGTGATAAGGGGGCCCCAAGGTGTCCCGGGCCAGCCTGTCTGCCTCTGCATCCCAAAAGGGGTCACCACCATGAGAATAGCAAACCTGATTATTTTGATGTCAGGGGTAAGATAGAGATGACATCAGCCTAACCAATCTGGCCAAGGCAAATTCATGGAGATAGAAAGTAGAATAGAGGTTACCAGGGGCTGGGGGCGGGAGGCACAGAGAGTTCGACTGCTCAGTGAGTACAGAGTTTCTGTTTGGGAGGATGAAAAAAGGCTGGAAATGCATAATGGTGATAGGTGGACAACATTACAAAGGTACTTAATGTCACTGACTTGTATATGTAAAAATTGTCTAAATGGGAAGTTTTATGGTATATAATTTTACCACAATTTTTTTTAATTAACCAAAGTAGGGGATTGCCTGAATTTCTGGTCCTTTCTAGCCTTGGAGAATAAGCAACAGTCTAGACATTAATCAGGTATATAAAAGTTCAAGTCCAGTATCTGGCACATAATGGATGCCTAATACATGATGGTTACCATTCTTACTGTTATTATTGAATCCACATGGCTTTTCTTGCAATCACCGAAATTATGAATGAATGTATTTGGTATTAATGCTTCTTAAGTACTTACTGCTAGAGAGTTTCTATTACAATTAAGTATTAACTTAAGGATCACTGTAGAATCTCCATTATAACTCCACATTATGGGTTTTCAAATTCAAGTTCAGCTTCTCTTACCATTGCCTACTCCCATCTCCCACAATAAGTTTACCGTTTCAATTATTTTAATTCCAACCACTGTGATCACTGTACTTAAAATTCAATCAGGCTTCTAATTTTAAGCATCTTCTTGGGTATAGCGCCAACAATCGACAAGCGTCCTGAATTTAACATCTGTTCCCAGCAGTAAATGGTTTTAAATTTGAGAACTGAAAACACATATAAGGCAATTATGAGCAGCTCTTGCACTGTGATTCATGGCTGTGAGTCAGCAACTTCCTCCGTGACAGCAATGGTTCTGATAGATGGAGCCTGCAGCCTGCTGCAGCCTTCGCACAGCACGGAGGCTGAGCAAATCGACTTGGATACCCCGCCTCACCAGAATCCCTTTTGACTGACCAAAAAAAACCAACCTACTGTGCACCAGCAAACCGGCTGGATTTTTTTATAAGCATTTTCTTACGTAATCATCAATTAAGCAGAGTTTCCCCAGACGCGGAGTACAAACAGTGTCTCTGGGGAAATCTCTCATGAACACAGACAGCCTACTCTGGGAATCTCATTGATGCTCACAGCCAAGAAACCATGGGAAGTGGCCCCTCACCCTGCCTTAGTTACGAAATGTCCTCTGAGACAGTGTTGATGTCGGTGTCACGGCTCTGCTGTCCCGAGGATGGTGGGACAGGGGGAATCTAGCCAGAAACTGTCCCACTGGGCTCATGGACTCAGGTCTGAGCTTATGGAAAGAGGGAATGCAATTAGAGCCAAAAGTGGTTTTCATGCAGAGCTGGGAGATGACACCCCAGCTGAGATAACAGTGAAATCATTAAGTGTAAAGGTAGAGCACAGCAATTTCTTTGGCCTCAGTCAGATTCTAGTTATACTTAAATTCGTAAACTATGAAGGGAAATAAGTATAAAATGCTAGAAATATACTATATTATCCGGGATGCTGAAATTTTCAATTAGGAATTTTAGTACTTGTAGTTCTCTAGAACAGAGTTCTCTCAACACCCCAGCCTTCCACTGGGCCTTCTAGAATGACAGCTCCATAATTTAATAACTCTCCCATCTCATCAGCCTGTATCCAGGCACTTGGGGATGGGAAGTGGAGTAGTCCCTTTTCTCTCTACTGTCACATCAATACTTCCCCACCTCCAACGGCCTCCTCATTGTGTCTCCCAACAATTGGTAACCATTCATCTAAGACTTGGGCACCTGGCAGCCATCTTTCCCTCCACCCCCAGTCCTTCCCCTGTCCTAGGTGAGCAATGTCCACATGGATGACCCCATCCTTTCATCCTGACACCGCCGCCACTTCCTAGATCATCTCATTCCAGTGTCTTCCTCCTCCACTCCATCTAAACCACCCAGAGTCACATCCTGGACCTTGTCACCTATCGACATTACTTCCGTCAACATCATTAATTCAAACATCACACTCTGACCACACCCTTCTCTTTCCAGCTTGCTTGTTGGACTACTGCCTCTCTGAACATTTTTTGTTGGGTCCAGGACCTCCAGTCCTTCATCCGTTCTTTTTCTACTCAATCCGTCAATGCAATGCAAGTGCATGACTAGAGAAATGAATTAAACAGATCTGTCTTTTTCCTCACATAAATTGAATGCTTTTTATTATTTCATTAGTAGTATAATGCTGGCTTTGACTTGGGATATATGTGCACATGAATTTTTAAAATTACCTTAAGAAATCATATCAATCCATAGCGGGTGATTGGGGAAGGCCTTTACTATATCTGAGCACAAATCTAAAAGGGAGGCAGAGAGGGAGCCACATGGCTTTCTGGGAAGAACATTCCAAGCAGTATGAACAGTAAATCCAAAGGCTTTGAGGCATCAGTATGCTTAGCAAGTTCAAAGAACAACAAGGAAGGCAGCACAGGAGGGGCAGAACAAACAAGGAGGAAAGTGGTGGGAGATGAAGTCAAAGAAACAAGCGAGACGGCAGGTGGAGGAGGACCATGGAGAGCCTCCAAGGCCAGGAGAGGACTGTGGCTTTTACTGATGGGAGGGTTTTGAGCAGAGAAGTGACATGACTCTACTTGCATTTTGAAAGACGCACTCTGACTGCTGGGCTCACAATAGGCTATAGGGCAGGGCAAGGGCAGAGGCAGGGCTTCCAGGTAGGAGGCTATGATAGTACTGCAGATACGAGATGGACAAGGAGATAGAAGTGGTGAAAAGTGGTCAGTCTATTTTGAAGTTTGTATTTTGAAGGTAGAATCAATTAGATATAGATGATAGATAGACAGATGATAGATAGATAGACAGATAGAGAAAGAGGGACAAAGGGAGAGAGAGAGGGAGGGAGGGAGGGAGGGAGGAAACTGATGGCTAGGTGACAGCTCGATTGCTGATAGAAGATAGATCACTGAATAACACAGGTGCATATATACATCTGAAAGCATATTTACAATTTATTATTGAGTGAGAAGCATATCATAGAGTACATATGATCCTCCTTACACACACAAAAATTACATATTTACACATACAAAGGAAAATATTTGGAATGATACATACTCAACCACTAACAGTGATTTCCACTGAGGAACAGCATTAGAAGAGACCTAGGGGGAGCAATCATCTTCCACGTTACATGCATTTTTGGTATAAACAATGAGCATATATACTCATTATTTGTGTTGAATGGGACAGGTCATTTGGTAGTGAGCATCTCTCCCTGAGATGTGTTGAACCCTGGGCTAGATGACCCAAAATGGTGAGGGTCTCCCTCAGAGGAAAGGGCAGAGCTGCTTCCCCCAGACCCACTCTGGAGAAAGGCAAAGAGGAATGTAGAAATACCCCCTAACTCCACTAGCAACCATGTATGGCTGGACTTCCTGAAATTCCAAGTCAAGGTCAAAAGTTCCTGGCAATTTGTGATTTTCTTCTCTGGGCTTGAGAGAAGGCCATGGGGAAAGAGAAAGAAAAGCTGAGTATTATTTATCTAAAATCACTAATACTTTCTGAGAAGCTATAAAATGTGCATGCTCTTGCCAAATGGATGTCGAAAGAGCTTTGATCTCCATTTTGGCTGGAAATGATCCGTTCCCATCCTAATTCAGATATATGGTTTTCGTGCCTCAAATCTGCCCAGTCAGATGCACAGCACATTCTTAATTATTTTGAAATGATTTAAAATGGAGCCATAAATCTATGCTTTGACATGACATGGTGATTTGACCCCCAGACATACCGTAATGGGTTATTAACAATGCTTCCCAAATCTATTGAAATTTTTTTCCGAAGCTATTCACTAATTAATAGCTGTTCACACAATGATTATTATTGAGTAATTATGGAACTGTGCCACATTATTTTGTGATGAGAACATAATCGTGTCCATTAAAATTATTTGTATAGTTTTTAACCTTCTGCCAGAAATAAATGAGGATAGTCTAAGGGTAACACAAACTTCATGACAATACCTAGAGGTTATCTCCTCCATGATACTTACTTCCCAAAGCTTATTTGGTAGCCCAGAAACTTAGAATTCATCCTTCAGCTTTCTCCAAGCCTCTGGAAGCAAATGACACTGAGGAAGTGCCTGGGAAAGAGGGTCCTCATAAACTTACTGGCTTCACACCTCCCCTTCTGTGGCTCAGGCTGCCCCCCTCAGCCCATCCTCCTGGCTGAGCCCCTATAACGCTCAGTTTATATCAGCCATCAGCCTGCCCAAACTTAGACTTCCTGAGCCCTGGCCCCACTTCCTTTGGCTGGAAGGCAAGTGTTCGTCTCCCTCATCCCTGTGTCCAGCCGAGCCCATGAGACAGAGCTTGGCTTGTCCAAAAGACCATTACCAAGTGAAGGAAGGTGTAGAGAGATTGCTTAGTTCACACTTGCATTTGAGGAGCAAGACTGGGTGGGAGAGGAGGGGCCTTGCTTTTATCCATCTAAAGACATCATTTTTTGCTGGGAGAATCAGGGTGTGTTTGGGGTTTAAGGGGAGGCACGTCTTATTGCCTTCCCAAGAAGTAGTTCCCTCCCGGGTTCTAGGAGCCTCCTGCCTCAAATCTGGGTAAATAGAGAGGCCCCAAATCCATGAGACAAAGATACACTAGTTGTTTATCTGAAATTCTAATTTTACTAAGCATCCTGCATTGTATCTGGCAACTCTAGATGGAGATGAGGTGGAGGCAGGTGTCACCTGCAGGGCACCTCCCCGACCAACTCAGATGGTCTCCCTCATTCCTAAGGCATAGTCTGCTGTGCAATCACCCCTACCCTCAGCAGCCACAGGTCAATTATTCTGGGCTCAAGCTCAGAACTCTGTAGGGCAGAAATGAAACCTTACTTAGAGGTCTTTCTCATCAAAATAACAATGTCATCTTGCCTGAGTCCCTGCTGCTCTGTTTAGCTCCTCCATTCAGGTGGCTCTTTTCCTGCCTAGTGTTCACCTTCCCCACTTTCACTCTCCTGCCAGCATCTCCAGCTGTGGCCACAGAGACTTCACCTCCTGAGGTCACAGGCATGGGAGCTCAAAAAGGGGATGACCCCTGACAATGGCTACCACACACTCCAGGAAAGAACATCCTTTGTACTGTGCAGGGAGCTGGGGGGAGAGGGGGAGGAGGGCGGGGGACGGGGAGAAGCAGTAGCAGAAGCTCGCTGTTGCTGTCGCTGTCAGGCTTGTGACCTGGCTCCTCCCTCCTACCCATCCCCCAGGAAGTCTCCCTGGCTGAGGAGGCTCTCTGGCAGCTTCCTGCTAGTTCCCCAGATTCACTTCCCTTCATTGGCCAACAAATATGTATTGTGCCCCTACTACACGCAAGGAACTGTTCTGGATGTTTGGGAGACATCAGGGAGAAACAAAACAGAGATCCCTGCCTGTAGCACTTATTCACAGAGCAATCCAGCCATGTCAATCTCAGCAGCAAAATGTTTAGTTACAGATCAAAATGGAAGCCAAACTTTCACCACTTGTGTAAAAAATAGGTAACAGTGACTTACTGACTTGATTGAAAACATTCGATTATTAAAAAAACAAAAACAAAAAACAGAGGAAACAATTCAAACATGGTAAAACAAGAGCATTAATAAATACATTCAAGATTGTTCTTTGGAGAAAGCCAGACTTTTAAGTCAAATCTGTGGCAAATAACAAAAAATAATAAAGCAGGTACATGGAAGAATTAAAAGTTGTAAAGCACTTAGCTATTATTTTTTGCTAATGAATTTGAAAATCTCAATGACATGGATAATTTTCTGAAGAAAATATCAATTGTCAAGAAAAAGTTACTAAATATTTAATTCCACAAAAGGCTCCAGGTCCACATGTTAAATTTAACTTTGAGAAAACTGTTAATTCTCATCATGGGAACTGTTCTACCATATTAAAAAACGTTGACTAGCAATCTATTTTATGAAACTATTATAACTCTGACATCAAAATCTAACAGAAGTAAACAAACAAAACTATGGATCTCCTTGCTTATGAAAATAGGTATAATAATCCTAAATAAAATACCAGAAAATAAAATTCAACAGAATATTAAAAGAATAATACATAACAATAAAGTAGGATTGCAAAGATGATTTAGTGTTAGGAAATTAGTCATATCTCTCAGGTCAGAGCATCCATTTTTTAGTGAGAGCCTTATGCTTAGACTCTTATTCCTTTCAACACCTTTTCCTCACAAAAATGCTAAAACCTGGACCTAGAATGTTATTTGCTGACAATAAAGTCTATACTATATAAAGAATTTATCTTCCATGAGGATACTGGTTATATCAAATGATTGTATATTTAATTCTATGATACTATCAGTGAGAAGAAAATATACATATACTCCCCTGGGTTATTCCTAGGTGCATTTCTTTCATACTGGTGAAATAATACACTTCAAGCAATGGTAAGGCTAATATTACGTAATTTTGCCCCTCCCCTTCCCACCAAGCTGTCATTAAGTTGGTGCATCTTAGAACCAATATCTTAATTTTGAAGAAATAAGACATCTTAAATGAACAACTCACATCATACCTACCAACATAACACTCAAGTTTTGATATTAAAATCAGGAACAAGACAGGGATGCTCATTATCATAATTATTATCTAAGACTGTTCAGAAAGGCCTAATCAATACAACAAAAACAGCATTTAAAAATACAATTATTAAAAATGAGACTATACTATCATTTTTTTCATGTACTCATGATAAAATTGCACTCCTACAAAATTCAAGACAATTTAATCTAAAAAACTATCAGAACTAAGAGCTCAGCAGTATCATGATTATTAGTAAATATGCAAAACTCACTAGTTGGCAAGGATATGGTGGAACAGACATACTCATCTGCTGTTCATAAGAATTAAAGTTGGGGGCTGGCCGAGTGGCTCAGCTGGTTAAGAGTTGGCTTAAGAGCACGAGCTCTGAGCAACAGGGCCGCCGGTTCAATTCCCACATGAGCCAGTAACACTGTGCCCAAGCAATGACACTGTGTCATTGAGCTGCCAACAGGTGGCAGGATGGCTCAGCTGGTGTAACCACAAGACTGCCTGTTAGATGGTGGGCTACACCCACCCACAACTAAGACTGAACTCAGCACCTTGAGCTGAGCTGCTGCCCAGATGGCTCAGTGGATAGAGCGTGCGCTCTTAACAACAAGGCTGCTGATTTGCCTCCCACATGGGATGGTGGCTACGCCCACCCGCAACTAAGATTGAACACAGCACCTCAAGCTTAAAAGCCATGAGCTGCTGACGGGCAGCCAGATGGCGACTGGTGCCCTCCACAATGAAGACTGAAGAACAACAACTTGGCTAGTCCCCTTCCCTGATTCCCCCACACTGTTTCCCTCCCCCCAATTCCCCAATAAAATCTTTTTAAAAAAAAGAATTTAAGGGCCGGCCGAGTGGCGCGATGGTTAAGAACTCGCTTGGGATGCCAGAGGGCCCCGGTTCGGATCCCACATATGAGGGCCAGTGACACTGCCCTCCACAGCTAAGATGCTGAACAACAGCTCAACCTGGAGCTGGGCTGCCATGAGTCGCCGGCGACGGCGTGGGCTGCAGTCCCTGTGGCAGTGGATTGCCATGGGCTACCATGTGTGGCCAGCAGCCAGCGTGAGCGGCCAGCAGCCGCAGTGAGCGGCCGTCCAGAAAGCCGGCGACTGATCTGCCTCGCCAGAGAAGAGCACAATGATGGTGCCAACTTGGGCCAGTGAAGCAACGTCCTCCACAACTAGATTGAAGAACAAAACGACAGCAACTTGTCTGTTCCCCTTTCCTCAATTCCCCAGCACTGTTCCCATCCCCCCAATTCCCCAATAAAAAAAAATCTTTAAAAAAAAAAAAAAGAATTTAAGTTGGTACAACCCTTTTGGAAACAATTTGGCGATATATATCAGAAATCTTAAAATATTCATACAAAAATAAGTAAAAGTTAATAACCCTTCTGGCAGATACCATTGCTTTCCCAAAAGCTACCCCTGCTTCTTTCCCTAACAGAACCTAACCTTTGGAGAGCAATGCCGTTGGCCCCGATCTAAGGCAACTATGGTGGTCCTGTTACCTTTGGCTAGTAATGGGTCTAAAAGTAGGCATTGGACTTAGAATATAGAAAGGAAAGTCTGCTGGAGACTTTAATCCCTGGGAAAAAAAGAGCTCTTAAGGAGATATCCCTTTTCTTTCCTTCTTGGGATTCTATCAAACAGTGATGTAATGCTTGGAGTTATGGCAGCTATTTTGGTCCATGAAAGGGTCTATTGTCAATACACTGAAAAATAGGAAGCACCTGGGCCCTTGATGAAACCACCAAGCCACTGCTCCAGCCTGTATAATCTTTTCTCTAAATTTGAATCTGAACACATAGTGAGTATCCATGTTTCGTGACTGTCTGACCTCTTTTTAATAACCCCATGATACTTTCGTAGTTTCACATGAGTGTTGCCTTTCTGGTCTAGGAATCAAAAACCCACTTATAAGACTTCCTTATTAGGGGCTGGCCGAGTGGCTCAGTTGGTTAAGAGCTCGCTCAAGAGTGCGAGCTCTGAGCAACAGGGTCGTCAGTTCAATTTCCAGCCCAAGCTGAGCTGCTGCTGAGCTGCCAACAGGTGGCAGGATGACTCAGCTAAAAAAAAAAAAAAAGACTTCCTTATTGCTAGACTGAGGACTTGTGTCCCAAGTTCTGCCAATGTAACCCACACATACGGGACTTATATTCAGAAGGGAGAGGTGAAATGAAAGCCATGTACAAAGAGCTCAGTTTTCTGGTAGCGTGCTGTTGGAGGCAACTGGTCATTATAGAGAATCTGTGATAGAGCTTCTGGAGTCCAGAACCTGAGGTCGTTAGAGCAAATCAGCAGGAAATGGCAGCAGTCGTGTTTCACTAGAAAATTCCACAATGGGATGGAACAATGTTCCAGGCCGCCATACCCAAACCTAGTTCTCTATATCCCCACTTCAACCCGCAAAGCTATCTAATAATACCTTGTGGAATGATTCCTTTCTGTTTAACTATCTACAGTGAATTCTCATTTGCAAACAAAACACCATTCCTATGATTCCACCTCTAGCAATATATTCCAAAGAACATGATCTAAAACCTAGAAATAGCCTTATACAAAAAGATGACTATTGCAGTATTATCTGTAATGGTGAAAAAAATGAAACAATTTAAATGTCCCACAAGGAGAAAATTATTAAGTAATTTATAATAAAGCCACCTGAAGTCTATAAAATATTTGTAATAACATGGAAGGCTATTAAGACAATAATGCAATAGCACAAAATCATATGTAGTTTGATCATAGCCATATTCATAGCAATGCGAGTCCCATAAGCTTTTCCCCTACTTGGGTAAAGGACTCCTTTTATTTGACCAACAAGTGCCTCCTATGACAAACACATTGGGGGGGGTGCACAGTGCATGTGTCATCCCATTGTCCCTGAGAATTTGCCTTCCCACACCACACTGTGGGTCCTGGCAGTCCTGTTTAAGCCTCATGGCCCCCGTTCCTGACCACAGTTGACTAGACCTGGGAGACTACAGCTGGTCAGTGAGGATCTTCTCCAGGTATTTGGACTCAGAAAGTTAATTCCCTCATGTGACTGGAGCTGAGCGCCAAGTAAGAGCTCAAGAGGTAAAGGTAGCCATCTTCCTCTTACGTCCAAGGAAGGAGGAAAAACTGGCCTTCAGAGAAGGAGGGGGACAGGAAGAAGAAAGAGAGGGAGAAAGAGGGAAAGAAAGGGAGGAGAAGGGGGGATGGAGAGAGCTAGCAACTTTCTAGGTTCTAGTCAACCTGTTTCTGGGTCCTAGTTTCCTCCCTGTCCTTGGGCTCTGAAAAAAATTCCTAGCTTCTTGTAATAATTTTTTGCCACTAGCTAGTTTGAGTGGGTTTCTGTTACTCAGAACCCAGGATGATTTCACTAGCACATTTCTAAAGGTGAAACCTCAGGATGCCTTGGGCAATCCGAGGGCACTTCCACCCTCAGTGTCCCTGACTTCTTTCCTGTTCCCCTGCGCCTTCCCAGAGGCAGAACCTGGCACCTCAGCCTGCACAGCCAAGCTAAAATCACCCCAGGCAAGTCTGGCCAAACCAACTTGGCTATGACAGTGAGGTTCCTAGCTCCCGTCATTAGACAGGTCAGGATGGAGATGTGGAGAGAGCCTAAAGACATCTACGCAAGAATGGACTTGTCTTTACTGGAAGGAAACAAAAGTTGTGGAGCTGGGAGTTATTTCAAAGGTCTTGGCTAGAGGCAGAAGGTATTGTGGGGGAAGAAATTTAGTCCTGAGGATTGAGCATTTTGATGAGAAAGCCGAGATATCAGCACTTGCTAGAAGATCCAGTCTTCAAGGACATAAAAGAGAACGTTTAGGAAGTTTACTGTATAACTCCGGCTTGGCGGCCGCATTAAGAAAACCTTTAGCACAGTGGTTCGAGTCCAGCCCGAGCTGAGCAGCTGCTGAGCTGCCAACAGGTAGCAGGATGGCTCAGCTTAAAAAAAAAAAAAAAAAAAAAAAAAACCTTTAGCAAAGCTGTTCCTTACTTACCCTCATCGCGGCTTTTGGAGCCTTGCACATTTCTTAATTTCAGATGCTTCATTGGACTGGGATT